>NW_021604636.1:13221017-13238754 GCF_004785775.1 Grammomys surdaster | reverse complement strand
AGAAGAAGAAGAAGAAGAAGAAGAAGAAGAAGAAGAAGAAGAAGAAGAAGAAGAAGAAGGAGAAAGAAAAGAAACCTAGAAGGAATGTTTAAGCACAGTCCTTTTAAGCACAGTTGATCCATCTGAGGAACTAAAACATCAAGCACACAGGCATGACTCTTGCATTATAGTTTCTGCCCCACCAGGTCTTTAGTAATAGCAAGTCTGGTGTTTTGTATTACAATCCCCCACTTACCTGTGCTAGGAAGGGATTGTATCCTCCTGCTTTGTTTCTCCTGCTTTGGCTGAGTGCTTGGGAACTAGAAATGATTCACACCAGTCCCCAGACAAGCACAAAGAGAGCTATCACTCTAGGTACTCTGTCCTAAAAGGTGCTGTGGGGAACTAGGGAGCCAGATGGCAGGGAGACCAGAGAAAAGTTACTTCTGAAAAGTTTTTCTTTCTATAATTGTTTTCTTAAAAAAAAAAAAAAAGGCAACAAAATATCTTAAATTGGAGACTAATGTTTCCAAACTTCAAGCTAACATGTGATGTGAAAGTGCTTCAAAAGGCTGGAAGACAGGCATAAGACTACTTCCGCTTCAGACCAGTTTCTTTCCCCCGTGTTACTGAAGTACCTCTTGAAGTTTCGGGTTTTTTTTGTTTGGAAATTTCCAGAATTTTCTGTGCAGTGTTCTTGGCATCGGCTATGTGGATGATGCTTGGGTTACAGTTTGTGCAATCTCATCCATCCACTTCCTTGTCATAGATTGTAGTCCTATTTCTAGAGCAGACACTGCTTTTGAAACAAGACAAAATGATATCACACCCAATGTATTACTTCATGTATCTTACCCTTTGACTTAGGAATATATAAGGGAAACCGTTTCTTTTTCCTTTCTTTTCCTAAAAGGATCCTGAATATTGTTAAATTTCCCCCTTTAAGAAGCAATGTGATTTATAACACATTCTCTGAGAATATTCATGCCTCTCCTCTTTGGAGCCAACTTTGCATCTGATCAAATTAGGGAGCTGTTTGTTGTCTGTAGTGACTAACTTTGGCTGTCAGCTTGACACCCCTAGGAAGAGGGAACTTCAGCTGAGGAATTGCTGCCATCAGATTGGCTTGTGGGCATGTCTGTGGGAACATTTTCGTGATTGCTAATTGCTGCAGGAGTGCTCAGCCCGCTGTGGGTAGTGCCATGTCTAGGCAGGTGGGTCTGGGCTGTGTAAGAAATGTACCTGGATGTGAGCTTGGGAACAAGCTCTTCCAATGGTTTCTACTTCGAGCTTCTGCCCTAGCTTCTCAGTAATGGACTATAGCCTATAAGCTAAAAAGCCCTTCTCCTCCCCAAGTTGCTTTTGGCCATGGTATTTATCATATCACAGAAAGCAAGCTAGAACACTAATGGATAAAAGTCATTCCACAAATGACTTAAGTGATGGCTGTGGATAGAATTCTATGCTATGTTGTGGAAGGCAACGGTGAACTAGTCATGACAGTGAAGAACAGACCAAATAAGTAGGTCACAATTTATAATTACTTGTGTATAAACTTACTATGGAAAAAAAGGGGGGCAGCTGTCATAACATAGTGTGGTTTAATTTGAAGTTTAGAGGATCACAGAGCTACGTCTAACTGCTTCTTAAGATCCGGGAATAGTTTTCTTCTCATTTCTGAACCATTTAGTTTCTTCTTGTGTCTTCTGTTTCTTGTTCCTGTGATTCAAAAGCTGTATTCTGGGAAAGGAGACGGGTCCCTGGGTAAAGAGCCTAAGCTTGGCTCTCCATCGTCTACACAAATGTTCAGCTTGCTGTTTGTAAGACTAGGGGAAATAACAGTCATTTTAAAGTCTATTTTTATTTTCTTTGTTACGTGAAGGAAAAAGCAGTTGCCTTTCGGAACTGCTGTCTTAAATCATTCTCCTTGAATGTTAGTTTCTGCTGATTTCCTCCAGAAGTGGAGAAAATGACCCTTACTTCATAGGGCTGTCATTGCAAGGTTCCTCATAAACTTAGAGCTAGGATGCCAAATCTTGGTGGCTTCCTGAAGGAAGAAGCAGACATATTCCTGCCGCTATGGGCTGTTGTAGATTTTGTCTGAGAAGATAGGAAAGCACTGTAGAGTATCTCTAGGATCCCTTACCAACCTAACCTAAAATAGAAAATGTGTTTTGTCTACCAACCTGCTACATGCACACAGGTGACCCAAGAAGCTTAGCTTTGGCCGGTGGAGAATGATGAATATTCTTTTGACCATCTTATGAGATACATGTGCTCTATCCTAAGCTGCTACAGCAGATGACCATCATGCTTTTTAATTCCTTGATTTAGAACCTTAGTGATTTAAACATCAGATACAGCATTTTCTTTTTTCTTTGCTTTTTTTTTTTGATTCAAGGTTTCTAATTTTGTATTCTTTATTATTACATGAAACTTAAGGATTAAATATGTGTGTCCTGAGTAATTTTGAGAAATAATTCTCTTTCCTTCTCTATTATCTGTGTATTGATAGTCACGTACTACGTTGTGGACTATGGTTTCTACCTTGTTAATGGCATTTGGCTAACGTCTGTGAAAAAGTGAAAGAGATCCCACATACTGAAAGTGTTCTCTCCTCATGAGTTGGGACTTTCTGGAATCTCAGATGACTCAGTTTTCATTTCCAGTTCACTCTCATACTGCTTGCATTCACTGAGCATGTTAAAGCCTGACATCATGATGTAGTAATCATTCTGATTTTGCAATATTTTAAAGTGGAGTGGAAGCATTGTGAGAATTATGGCAGCTTTCTTGAGATCAGACACACCCATCCTATCCTACAGTATTGTTTTAAATATGCACCAGAACACGCACACATTCACACACACACACACACACACACACATGAGACAGAGAGAGAGAGAGAGAGAGAGAGAGAGAGAGAGAGAGAGAGAGAGATCTGAGGGATTTGGCTGTCTCTTGTTCCTTTCCTGTCTCCTCCCTTTGTCTCCAGATGCTCCAGCAGATGGCTGTGTCCAAAGCTCTAAATTTGTACCTTGCATGACCTTTAGCCCAGAGGAAGGCAAGTTTCTTCTGAGGATAAACTTCCCGTCTCTTGGTTGTGGACCTTTTGTCACATGTTATGAGTAAATTTAACTTTGTGACCATTCCTTCTGCAGATTAAATATTGAAGAGGGTGTCCAGTTAAGAGTGCAGCATTCCTTGGGACTGTAACAAATTTTAAAGATGAGTGTCATGATACTGGCTGTGCTCCACACTAGTGTTAGAGTCCAACAGCATATGATAGTACAGAAGGATCAATGGGATCCCTCTGCTTAGATCTGGCCTTTAAAGGAGTTTTCAGATTGCCTAGCAGACACGGACATGGGCCTCACAGTCAGGCAGCTTTGAGTGAGCTATGCCTCTGCTCTGCTGTGCGGGGCAGATCTTAGCTCATCAGACCTGCTAGCATAGCGTGAGACCTGATGAAGAGATCATATACATTCTTTTACAAGTCTCTCTTGTCATTTAAAGATTACTATTATTTCCTGTTCTTGGATGTTATTAATAGGTGTTCAACAAATGGCCAGCTACTCAGTTCTCTATCATGAGAGCTCATTTTTCAATGTTTGTATCCAAGGACAGGGCACTGAGTCAGAGGGAGTATGCCATCAGACGGAGTATCAGAAAAATTAAAAACAACAACAAAAAAACCAAACCAAAAAACTCACAGGAATTGTATAGTATCTTTACCGTCTGCTAATTCACGCCTTTTTGTGCTTCTCAGCTATGTCTGGATCACAATACCGAGGATGTCACTTATCTTAAGGAAATGATCTATCCTTGTTTGTGGCAAGTCATTTTATAGATGTCACATATATATTTACAGGGTGAATACTTAAAGGTGGTTGCAGAAATAGATGTAACTTTTCTGGAAGGTAGAAAATAAACCCACTGTGCCTTCTTTTCTTATCACCAGGCTAAGTTTGAGAAAGAGAAGTCTTTCTTTTTTTTTTTTTTTCCGAGACAGAGTTTCTCTGTGTAGCCCTGGCTGTCCTGGAACTCACTCTGTAGACCAGGCTGGCCTCAAACTCAGAAATCCACCTGCCTCTGCCTCCCAAGTGCTGGGGTTAAAGGTGTGCACCATCACTGCCCAGCTGAGAAAGAGAAGTCTTGTTTCATCCTGTAAGTTAAGCCAGCTCTTATGGCTGGATGCTGAAGAAACTGAAATCAGAGACAAACTGTGATCTGCGCATGGCTGAGAAAGAAAGACAGTGGAGAGAGTAACAGCCTCAGGGGTCCCTGAAGCCATCCTGGCCTGCTCACTAGCTGTACTCAGGGTGATAGGTAGAACCAGTATCTCCCACTCTCACTAGTGTTGGCTTCTAGTCCTTCACCAACAGCCGCCTCTTTCCCTTCTTATGAGAAGAATCATGGTAGACATCAACGTGAGAGAATTAGTCTGATGTAGTCTGGAGAAAATTTTTGTCCCACCCTACTTTCCGTTAGCTTTGAAAAATCTCCAAGGCAAGATCAGCAATGTGTTCTTCCTAACATGATAGAGGAAATGGTGCCTATTAATGTCCCATAAGGAGAAAGCCCATTTTGATTAGAAACAGAAGAACATTTATGAGAGGGCACTGACTGACTTAAGAACAAGCTGAGTTGGAGGAAACTTGATTGAAATGATGCAGTCGAGCTTTTTAGAGCCCCTTTAAGCTGTTGCAAGATAGCTAATTAGCACAGAAGCCATTAAAAAGACAAAACACCCTGACCTAGAACAGAGAAGAGATGCCCAAGTTTCCTACAGTCTGCTTTCTGTAGCCAGAAAGCAGGAGCAGGCCAGTGAATTTCCACAGGAGATCAGACGAGTCTGTGGTGTGCAAATGTCAGTGGGCGTGGGTGGGCGGAGTGTGTGTGATCTGGTGGCCCTTTGAAAAGTACATGCTTGGGGGGCTCATGTTTCTGGTTGCAGCCAAATCAGAATTTGAGATTTTAATCCTTTCAAACCAAACTTGGTATATTATGAGAATTAGACATTTGATCCCATGGATTTCATCTGGTAATAGAAATTCTAGTACTTCCTTGGCTTTGTCATAATCCAGATCCTGGCTGGCCCTCGATTTTCCTTTTTTCTGAAACATTTAGGTAATACTCTGCTGACTGAGGCTTGCTGCAACTTCAGCATCTTTACTCAGTCTGAAGACCCCAGGCAGAATAATAGAGTGCTTATTAACTGGGCTACCTCCTACCTGCCCCAGATGACTTGGAGTTGGCTTTGAGGGATGAGTTTTGTTATTGGCTATCAAGGCAGGCAGGCTGAGCCACTTTAATTATTTATGCTGTTTTGGGTAGGAATAAGCTGCTTACTCAGAATTCGAGGCCTGGACTTGGGTGGGAATTCTTTGGTCAGCCCAGCTGCAGGCTTCGCATTAATTTGATTCTAATCCCCAGGGCCACCCCTCTGAGCACCTGAAGGCTTGTTTTTCATACCCATAAACACATGCTTAGTACTGCCCAATAGGTTTCAGCATTCAGCATCTGGAGGGTGTGCTTAAGGACAGGGCGCTTTGGAACATTTGTCAACACCTTAAGTAGACAGATGAGAGCTACATCCTAGAAGCTGTCCTTATAATATATAATGTAAAGCCTCTGTGGAGCATGGGTGTGATGTGGATTAGATTTCTTTACCCAGGTGTATGTATATGTATATGTATATGTATATGTATATGTATATGTATATGTATATGTATATGTATATGTATATGCCCTCATGCTTTTCTTACACCCCTGTTTAAAGACAAATGTTATTTTATTCCATTGGAATGTAGCTTTGGGAATTTAAGCTCTGCATACACCTATGATAATAAAAATATTGACCCATTCCTCCTACTACAGTTTGGTGCCACCTTCTGTTCTATCACTTGTGCTTAGGACCTGTCACCACACATGACATAAAACCCAAGTGTCATTATTGAAGAAGCGATTTCCCATATACTCAGTGGGATGCATGCACACTTTATTTTGGCAGAAACAATTGAGGCCAAATAAAATTAGCTATAATCCCTATTAGATGTTGGTGCATTCATTCTGTATCAGTAAAAGAGAGAAAAGGAACTGAAGGGCCTTCTAGAGCATCAGGCTGAAACATGGAGATTCTAGTGTTTTTATTGTGATCGAGGTAGGAATGAGAGAGTGTCTTAGTTAGGGTTTCATTGCCGTGAAGGAACACCATGACCACGGCAGCTCTTATAATAAAAAACGTTTAGTTGGGGCTGGCTTACAGTTTCAGAGGGTTACTCCATTATCATTATGGTGGGAAGCATAGCAGCATGCAGGCAGACATGGTCCTGGAGGAGCTGAGAGTTCTACGTTTTAATCAAGAGTTAGCAGCAGAAGAGAGAGTATCTTCTGCAAACAGCCAGAGGGAGACTTGATTCCACCCTGGCTTGAGTTTGAACATAGGAGACCTTAAACCCCGCCCCCACAGTGACACACTTCCTCAAATAAGGCCACACCCCCAATAGTGCCACTCCCTGTGGGTCAAGCAGTTAAATACATGAATTCAAACTACCACAGTAGTGAGTTGGGTTATTAGGGCTGAGAGAGAAAAGGATCTTAAACTTAGTAATGTATGTGGAGTTGCTGTGGTGACCTGGCATTTTATTGCATGAGACTTTCTAGGAGCTGGAGGAACCTGACTTTGTCTTCTGCAAATACATCAGAGTGCAGAGCTGTAAGGAGGGGACCATCGAGCTTTCTCTCATGCAGGGATAGGCATGCAGGGTGTGGGTGTACCAACATCACTTTATTTACCAGAAGATCTATTTTTTGCCCTCATGTGTTTCATTGAAGATGCTTCACTCAGCATTTCAACCTTTTCCCATTCTCTTACCTCATCACAGATTTTTATATAAAACCCAAGAATTAAATGCTTTTTGCAGTAACACATTTCATAATTTCATCGGCCTGTTGAGCATCTTGCTCACCTGACAACTCAAAAATTTTTAAGTGTGTGTGTGTGTGTGTGTGTGTGTGTGTGTGAGAGAGAGAGAGAGAGAGAGAGAGAGAGAGAGAGAGAGAGAGAGAGAGAGAGATTGAGAGAGGTTGAGAGAGAGAGACTGTTTTGTCTGCATGTATATCTGTATATTATATGCATGCCTGGTGTCTGCACAGGGACAAAGGGTATCAGATCTCCAGGAACAGGAGTTACAGATAGTTGTGACCCATCATGTGGGGTGCTGGGAATCAAACTCTGGTCCTCTGAGAGAGCAGCAAGTGCTCTCATCTCTAGCCCCATCTACAGGTTGTGAGTAAGAGCCATTTCTCTGTCTTATGGGTACCTGGGGGTCCCCTCAAGCTATCCTAGTGTATGTTACTGGAGGGCATGTACAAATTCTTTTTGGCTTGTGGTGGGTAGTGGTTATGTTCATCTTTTCTCCTGGTGTTTCTGGGAATGAGAAATAGTCTCAATATCATACCTACATGCAAAAGGCCTGAATTTAGAAGCAAGACGCACACCTGGGTTTATAGCAGACGGTATGTGTGCCCTTGGGGGCTAGGAATTGTGTTGTCATTGTGTGTATGATATGGAGCAAGTTTTAAATATCGTGGAGTTTGCTTACCCTCAGCCATGCTGTTTTTGTCGGATGCTGTGAAGACTAAATAGATGATTTAATAGTGTAAGGAGAAGAGAATTAGACACCAAGCACTGGTAGACCAATGGCAACACATTCTTTTGAAGAGAAAAAGATGTTCAAGTTCAGAAATTAGTGTTGATTCTCTGAGCTTGGTCTCACCCTCCTTCCACCTCTGGACTATGGATTTAGAGATGCTTTTTTGGAAAACAAGCTTATGCTGTCCCTGACCCTGAGACAATCTATCCATTTATCTGCTTGAAGCTAACAGTATTGCTGACTAATGATTATCATAGCAAAGATCCTTGGGAAGAATGCCAGATTTAAACAACACAGTCAACAGTAGTTTCTCTTGGCCTCTTTTGAGACAGGGTCTCACAGTGTATTTGGTATTGGCCAGGAACTTGCAAATCCCACCCGATGATCCACCTGCATCAGCTACCCAAATGCTAGGATTATACTCATGGCCAGTTCTTGGATTTTTGTTGTTGTTGTTCCTTTTTGTGACAGGGTCTTTTTAGATGTACCAGGCTTCTCCTCCTCTTCTTTTAAAGATTTATTTATTTATTTATTTATTTATTTATTTATTTAATGTATGTGGGCACACCAATGTTCTCTTCAGACACACCAGAAGAGGGCATCAGACCCTATTGCATATGGTTGTGAGCTACCATGTGGGTGCTGGGAATTGAACTCAAGGCCTCTGAAAGAGCAGTCAGTGCTCTTAACCACTGAGCCATCTCTCCAGCCCCTCCTCTCCTTTTTAAAAATCAATTATTATTGTTTTCTGTGGGTGGGGGATTATTTACTTGAGCAAGGGTAACCTGTCATGATCCTGAATCAGCTGTGTAGTACAGATTGGCTTTAAACTTATCCACCACACCCAATTTGGAATTTTTTAAAATTTCTTTTTATTTGTAGGTATGTTTTTGTGTGTAGGTATGTGCACGTGAGTGCAGGTCCCCTCAGAGGCCAGGAGATGGTGTTGGATCCTGTGGAGCTGGAGTTACAGGCATTTGTGAGGCTCCTGATGTTAGCACTGGAAATCCAGCTAAGATCCTTTGAAAGAGCAGTGAAATCTCTTAACTGCTGTACGATATTCCAACCTCCAGTTTGTATTTTCTTAAAACACCTCTTTCGTGAATTATGTAGTTGATTTTTTTTTTTTAATATTATTGCCTTTTGGCTGTTTCTTAGATTTATATACTAAAAAGCCAATTTTAAGCTGTTTATTCTGGCCTGCATCACTCAGATTTGTTGTGAAAGAAATTAGAATGTGTGTGGGAATAGAAAATAGTGCCCTTGTGAAATATATTTGAAACAAGAGATGTTTTTGCCTTTAATTTGGCCATGATAAATGAAGAGGCATGGAAACTTTTGGAAGGTGTTTTCAGAGAAATGTGCCCTTAAGGGCTATCTTCTCTTAAAGCCAAAACAGAGAAGGCAGAGTGCCCAAATACCATTCCGTGACGTGTTAAGAAAAATAAATTTGGGATGAAAAGTGGAGGGTATGTCCAAATGAGACCTGCACAGGCACCGGAGAAAACAAACGAGCCAGTGAGCGCTGGCTTTAATAGAATGCGAATGTGTCTGAAGAAGGTCATGCTACACCTGAAAACCATTGGTCAGCTTGCCTTTGTAAGAAGGAGTGTAGACTCATGTGACCCAAAAGACTGTGCAGATGACCTTGCGGGGACTGTGATGGCTGTTCTAGGTTAGAGAGGCAGATGGACTGATGTGTCCTTAGAGGACAGGGTGAAACTTGATACTTAATCTTTAGACAGATTTGCTGGGCTAATCTTGCTGGCCCTGGAGTTTTTTTGGTCTTCAAAAGTGACTTTAAGAAAGAAACATTTTTCTTTTGAGATGTGAATGATCTTTTACAGCCAACTTCTTGTTAGTTTGCAATATTGGGTGGGCTACTGAATTGTTTGCTTGTTTTCCTTGTCCTGGAGACCCTGGCTATGGTCCCTGTTTGAGTGGTGCATTTGCTTCTAGGAATAGGGTGGACCAAGAGGGTCCTGTGTCTTAGCCATGTGTTCTCTGGCTAACGACTGGACTAAGTTTTTTGTAGCTCTTGCATCAGAGACCAATGACATTTTCATCTCTGACAGTGAAGTGTTAATAGTGACCAGATGGAGAGCCCAATGTGGTTTAAACGTCTTTCCTAAACTAGAATTTTACTTACTTATATATAAAAAAAAATGCTCCAGTTTTCAGTTGCCCACACCTATGTTTCCAGTAGTTAATATTAAGAAATAACAAAAGTAATTCATTTGTAATTGAAAGCACAACCAAATGAAAAACCTCTCATTTACTGAGAAAGCAAATTAAGATTCTGAATTTTGACTGTCCTATAAATTGAAGGGAAGTCAGCTTCATTGTGGGTGTGGTGTGGTGTATTTGTGTTTTGTGTGTATGTGAATTGCCACAGCTCTTGAGTATAGATTTAATGCCCCTATTTGAGTTGGAGGTTTGGCTTTGAGGGTAAAAGTTTCCTGGTGTAGAATAACAATAACAAGTACCACATGGGACTTGACAATGCTAAGATGTAACCAGAGGGAAGGGCTATTTAAAAGCAGTTTATATTTCCAAAAGGACAGACAGATTTTGAATGCTGTCACCAGAAAGAAATGATAAATGTTTAAGGCCATAACGTGTTTATCCCTATTCAAACCTGTATAATGTACACATCTATTGAAATGTTCCATGGCTCCTGTAAATATGAAAAGTTCTTATATCAATTTAAAATAAGCTCCTGATCGAAAAGTCCAACTTGTAAGCTGGGAACTGAATGCTCTGGTAGGTTTAACATTGATTTTTGAGATGAGAAGTAGCCGCATGTTTATGTTTTGGGTTTTTGTTGTTGTTTTTACAATTAAACCAAGCTTTGTTTTCTTTTACATAATGAACACTTTGTAATTAAGAGTAGAGCTTTAATGTAATAAAAAAAACTTTAAAAAATAAAGTTTAAAAAATAAATAAAAGGTGATGTTTTGAAACTTTTCATTTGTAATGTGGGGATGCTGTTCACATCCTTGACCTGAAAACTGTTAGCTGGGTTTGCTAGATTGCAGCTCAGCAGCTTTTCATTAGCATCCTGGCCTGTGGTGGTCCAGCATTTCCAGCATTTGTATCTTCTGAGCTCTGTGTAAGATATAGATAGATGGCACAAGGTGAGAGTGGGTACAGCATCAGTACATTTGGTCATGTTTATAGAATTACAAGAGTTAATGCCCTTTTGTAGTTAGCTTGTTGTTTGTTGTTTTGAGCTAGGGTCTCCCTGTACACCCTAGGGTGGCTTCAAAGCTGAGACGGTCCTCTGGGGACTACAGGTGTGCACACTCACAGCTGGGGAGAAGTCAGTAATGACCTGTGTAAAGGTCAGGTGTACAGAAGGCAAGGCTCTCCTGATTATTTGGAAGTAGAAGCCCGGAGTTTTCTGTTTTATTTACCTAAAAAATTGAGATGGGGTCTCAGCCCAATTCTAGCCTGGGTCTGAGGCTGTGTTTTAATCAGCACAGTGGCCCTTTCTGCTGTGCATATCTAAGATACAGAGAATGTGTAGACTTTGAAAGTGCTTTGGTGAGCTGTGTGTGTGTGGAAGATGCTTGAGAGAAATTTGGAAAGGGAGCATGCTGTGACTTCATGCTTGAGACAGATCTTGATTATCCTTTTGGCCACAGCTGTTATTTTACCCTGCTTCTTGACCAAAAGCTACTGATAAGGACAGGGTACAGAGTGCCTCACTGGATCACCTGCATCAAGAATCCTTTGGAGGAAAGCCTTGGAGGAAAAATTGTGTTTTCTTAGAAGGTGGAATTGAAGTGTCTCCAGAGGACTCATTCTCATTCTTTTTTTTTTTTTTTTTGGTTTTTTCGAGACAGGGTTTCTCTGTATAGCCCTGGCTGTCCTGGAACTCACTCTGTAGACCAGGCTGGCCTCGAGCTCAGAAATCCCCCTGCCTCTGCCTCCCAAGTGCCGGGATTAAAGGCGTGCGCCACCACTGCCCGGCCAGAGGACTCATTCTTAAGGGGTGAATTGTTTCAGAAGTCCTCCTAGGTGTGTATCTTGTTGTTTATGAAGGTGACTGTGGTTACAAAGTAACAGAACAAGACCTAAGAGAACCTAAGAGGACTCTCTTGGAATCTGCAAGAGGAAAGGAAGAAAGTATCCTTTGCCTGCCTGTATTGCTTACTTGATATCATCAGTTACCCAGTGAGCCAGTCTTCATCTTAGATTCTGATTTAGTATCCTACCATTAGTACCTTTTCCATAGCTTGCCTGGAGGCTGACTCAGCATCTGTTCATTTGTTAGGTTCTCCTTAGAGTCCTCGCTGTGATCAGTAAACGGCATCTCCGAACTTGACCTTTGTTGTAGGATCAGTGACACTTGGAAGTTAGTGAAGACTTGGAGCTGGCCTCAATGTGAACAGAGTTTTAAAGTCTTGCTTCTCTAACTTCATTGTGCACCATTACCATCTGGAGCGCTTGTTAAGATATGAACTGAGGGAGGCGGGGCAGCAGTGCATGCCTGCTGTCCCGGCACCGAAAAGGCTGGTGCAGGAGGATTGTGAGTTTGAGTTATACAGCCAGAACCTGTGTCAATCAAAAACAACAGTGATCATTCCCCTAGCTCCTAAAATAAAAGCAACTGACAACAAAAACCTTCAAGTTGCATGGGCTTTGCTGGAAGGGATTGTTATCCAGTGGATCTGGGGTGCCAGCCTGACAACATGTCACTACTAATCTGAGAGATCACCACCCTTATTGAACTTCCTGGTCCTTCAGAGTGATCTCCTAGGCTTCAGTTAGAATAGACAGTGGGAAGGAAGTAGTAAATAGGAAGCAACTGTATCAATTGGGAATTCATTCTATGAATGGATGGAGACATCCATCCTGGCACTCAGGAGTCTGGTCCAGGAGGATTACACATTTAAAGGCCAGTGCTATGTAGTGTGCCCATGTCTTAAACAAAACAGTGACAAAGATGATGTGGAAAGTGGATCTGTCAAGAGCTACTTAAAGATGGCGTTTGTTTAGCCCTGAGAACTGAAGCAGAGGCCACCCCCAGGATTCATTCGTGGGCCACTATGAAAGATGGTCCATGATGCTGGTAGCAGTCACTGGAATAGGAAGCACACAGACAATAATCCATGGACCAGGATGATGATTACACTGTGTGCTTTTGATATGTCTAACACAGTTTTGGGTATATTGACAGTGTTAATCAGCCTTCTATTGCCATGACAAAATATCAGAAAATCAACTTAGTAGAAGGAAAGTTAATTAAGCTCATAGTTTCAGAGGTGTCAGTCCATGCTTTCTTGACTTTTGTTTTGTGGCCTGTTGTAAGGTAGAATATCATGTCAGGGTCCAGAAAGCAAAATGAGTCAATAGGGCACCAGGGTCTTAATATTACCTTCAAGTGCACACGCCTGGTCACCTAATTTCCTATTAACTCCATTCTGGTGGGGTTCCATCAACTCCAGTTTGGCAAGTAAACCTTTAGCACATGGGCCTTTGGGGACATTCAAGATCTCAACTATAACACTGGCTTTAAGAAAAGAGGTAAATGAATGTGTTGATTTTACATTGTGAATATCAGCAGAGGGTGGAGAGTCGAACCATGGAAAAAGCAGCAGCAGCAATCAGCGCCTTCATAGGGAGCACACAGCAAGTCCATGTATTTTCTAAGCAGAGGAAGTTCATTCACGCTCGGGGTGTGGTCCTGTGTGCTTTTACTCAGTGCTGACTCAGCCTAGTTTGGGCCAGGCTCTGGGCTAGACACTGAGATCACCCATGGGGGGATGGGGGAGTTTTCAGTGGTTTGGAAAAAGCAGAAGGCAGCCAGCCAGTGAATTTCAGAGTGATAGGCCAGGAACTGTGTACACATTGTATTCTGAAAGATCGCTTGATTGGCAAACTAGAGAGAGCAGAGTAAAAGGCAGAGGGCAAACATGGGGCCCTCTGAAAAATGTCCCTTCTTATTGTCATGGAAGGATATGTATATATGTCATTAGGAGGACTCAAACAAACTGAAGATTTAGAAGGGAGAAATTTGTTAAGTATCTACAAGAATATGAGATATGAAGGAGAGAACAGTCTAGACCCTACCTGCTTACCCCACAGGGCCAACTTCCTATTTGGGTTGAGTAGACACTGACTGAGGGTACTTAGCCCCATCATGGTTTTTTTCACTTGTATTCCACCGGACTTAATCCCATCATTAAATCTTTCTTTAGACAGCTTTCCTTAGGAGCTGGGAAGCTGGTGCCTGTGAGGGTTGAGGGTCATCCCATTCCAGAGTAGCCTCCAGTGAGCCAGAGAGATCTCTGTTTTCCCTCATCCTGATGGGAAGCCTTGAGCTTCCACAGAAGGAAGAGTTTTAGCTGCCTAGGTAGATTCTGGTTCCGTGGAGATAAATGGCCCTGTAAGATATCAGCAGAATTTCGAAGATACCTTCTTAGACTATTCTGATGGAATTCAAATTTGATAAACTCTCGAGAGTTGAGCAAGCACAGTGTCTCCTGCGTCTCCTGTGCATGGGGATATAAAGAGGGCGTGCTGCCCTTGATATGAAAATGCTGCTGCTTCACTGTGCCCTCCCAGGCAGAAGGCAGGATTTCAGTCCTCCATGTCAATGACCTTTCCTGGCCATCTGAGGCATCAAACACTTTTCATAATCACTTGTGTTCTCCTGTTGTGGCAAAGCCACATGAGTGAGGATACACTGTCACCAAGGTCCCTGTGTAGTTAAGGAGCATCTGCCCAGAAGTTTCATTGAATCCCAAGATGCAGAACTTTTGTGCCGACACATTTGTACCTATGCTGTGAGTTCTGATGTATCAGTTTCCCTCCCTCCCTCCCTCCCTCCCTCCCTCCCTCCCTCCCTCCCTCCCTCCTTTCCTTCCTTCCTTCCTTTTTTAAATTGTTTTTTGTTTTTTAGAAAAAAAAACCTCTTTTTATTGATTCTTTGTGAATTTGACACCATGCACCACAGCCCTGCTCATTTCCCTGTCTCTCCATATCTGTTGTCCACCTTTTCAACAAAAGAAAAAAAAATAAAAACAAAAACAAAAACCCAAACACCATCTGCTTGGCAGGTGGCTATAGAGAGATCGTTCCCTGAAGCAGATGTAGGGTCTCCAGATGAAATGATATGCTGACTGAGATTCTGTTCTCACTACTGGGTGATGGAGGAGGAGGAGGAGGAGGAGGAGGAGGAGATCATTATCATCTTTGGAGAGTGCTCTTTGACAAGATTTGTAGGCTTACCTTGATAACCAGTTATAAATGCATGCATCTGGACTCAAGCATCTCACACGTTTGGCCCTTGGACAGTCCCTCCAGCACAGGATTGTTAAATGCTTTTAAACATTTACAGAGAAGTGCTCACGTGTGCACAGAGTAGGGAGGGCGGTGGGGGGGGGGACAGAGACACACACTTTAGTTGGCTAAAGGCTTTTTGAAATTCCTGATGTGTTTGGGTAAGATGGTATTGTGTAGTCAAGACCAGCGCAGTGGATCTCACTTACAAGAACGTCAAGAGGAGTCACGTATTTCTCTTCTTGTAAATACTTCTGTGCTTCTTAACTGCTAGATCCCTCTACCCTGATCCCTTTGATTTCTGGTTTCCTCTTCCTGAAAGGAGATTTTTATAGTATGACAGTCCCTTAGATCAGTGAAATGTGAACTTAAGCTCATCTGTTGTTATATGCAGTACTAGACTCTGGAAGTCTTAAAATAATTTTATTACCTTCTTTTAGGACTTTTCTCCCACTGAATGAATTTATGCTATTTTTCTTTTCGCCCTTCCCCTCCAAGGCTATGGCTTCTATGTAGGGCTCTGGGGCTCCTCCTACCCTAGTGTAGAAGGATCAGTCAAGGTTTCCACAGTAAATGCCTTTGTAGAGTCACATGCTGCTAGCTCTGAGGTCTGCATTATTGGTTCTAAACTCTGAAGTTGAAGAGAAGGCTCCCTACTTGGAAACCTTTTGCTGGTTACTTGGCCCAAGTACGTTTATATAAGAGCTGAGACTTTTAAAAAAAGAAAGACAGTTTTTCCTTTTTTGGGTTTTTTTTTTTTTTATTTTGGTTTTTGTTTTGGGGCGGGGGGTTTCGAGACAGGGTTTCTCTGTGTAGCCCTGGCTGTCCTGGAACTCACTCGGTAGACCAGGCTGGCCTCGAACTCAGAAATCCGCCTGCCTTTGCCTCCCAGGTGCCAGGATTAAAGGGGTGGGCCACCACCACCTGGCTCAGTCTTTCTTTTTAAGATACTCAGATACTTTTTTTTCTTCCTTCCTTTCTTCTGAAGCACAGTCTTACTGTGTGTAACCTTGCATTTATTCTAGAAGTAGTTCTGTAGACAAGGCTGGCTTTGGAGTCACAAAGAACCCTCCTGCCTCTGCCTCCTGAGTGCTGGGATTAAAGGTGTGTGGCCACCACCAAAACTAGAAGCTTTTAACTTAGAAAAAAAATAAAGAAAAAAAAATGTCTCTCTGCTACGATGCCTAACTTATTTGCTAAAGTCCCAGTGTGGTCATTTATTTGGTAGGTCCTTTTTCCTCAAGTTCTTAGAGTGATGTCATCAATTACTGCCAAACTGACACATTGTTTCCACTTCGAGCTTTTTATTCTAAGGGAATTGCAAGGCTAGTAGCTATACCCTGCTGCGCTGTCTACTGTGTTTCCCCGCTCTCTCCTCTAGTTCAGGTTCCATAGCTTGTGGCTCCTTCTCTGTTATCCGTGTAGAAATAAAAATTACAACTGCTTGCCCAGGAATTTCTATCACTGGGTATTTTGAGAATAAAGTGGATTTTAATATTTACATTAGTACAAATAATGAAACAGATATACCGTGGAAAAAGAGCATAGGCTTCAAAACCAAATACACAAAACCTATATACATCAGAACTTGTTTGTTTTAAACTTTTTTTTATTGGTTCTTTGTAAATTTTACATCATGTACCCCAGTCCTACTCATCTCAACCCTTTGTGTCTGCCTGCCGCCCATCTTTGCAACCTCCCCCACATAAGAAAATAAAGATAGGGAAAAAAAAAAAAACCCTTGTTGTGGAAGCTGTACTGTGCCACAGTGCACGCTTCTTCCCTTGCAGATGTTCATTGCAGTGAGGTCCTTGGCCTGGTTCAAGGCCTCTGGCTTCTGCTATGCTATCAGAACTGGATCCTCATAGGGGCCCCTCAAAGAAATCCTGTTGTTGTCCTGTGTCATGGAGATCCTGCAGCTTTCGATCTTCAGGACTCATCCTGTCACACACTTCAGCGGATCATAGATGGGGTAGATGTTGGGGTGGACCAACTCAAAGCCCTGGATCTGGGCCTGGGAGTTATGAGAGTTGGTCAGCCCACCAGCTCTCCTGTGCCCACACCATCAGGGTGAGTTCTCTAACACTGCCCTGGCTAGCTTACCCAATGCTGTAGTTGGCCAGGGTCAGGGCCGGCTCTCCTGCTCTCATGTCCTTGGGACTGGGTCACCCTCGCCTTGGCAACCAGAGCCAGCTCTACTGTGCTGCCCAGGATTTAGTGCTACAGCTAGAGAGGGGCAGACAGGGCCTGCTCTCCCTCTCTCATCCCTTCAGGCCCAGCTCACCTGCCTGCCACAGGTGGTAAGGGGCAATGGGGGAAGGCATCTCTCCCTTGCCCACAGCATCCCACAGCAGATGAGGGGTGTGTTCAGCAATCTTGCACCTTGTCACCAGGGTCATCTCTATTGTGCTGGCCAGGCAAGGGATGGGACCAGTTCAGCACAGTACCACAGGTGTCAGTGCAGATCAGAGGTATCTGCATGGCCTTCGATGGTAACATGGGGCTGGGACATCAACATAGACTTCAGCTGCCATAGGACCATGGACGCAGACGTAGTCCCTGGCAGCAGCCTGGGCCTGGATGTCTCCATGGCCTCAGGTAGCAGGGCAGCATAGCCCTGGGATATCCACATGGTGTTCAGTAGCAGCCTAGAGCATGGACATCTGCTTGGCTCTTGATAGTAACTTGGGCCACAAACCACAGCTGCAGCAGGACCATGGACCCAGACATGGCTCTTGGTGGCAGCCTGGGCTAGGACCTCACCATGGCCTCCTCATACCTGCCTGTTCCACACTACCATCGAGTCTCCA
>NW_021604636.1:13173093-13220617 GCF_004785775.1 Grammomys surdaster | reverse complement strand
CCCCCCCCCCCCCCCCCCCCCCCCCCCCCCCCCCCCCCCCCCCTAGGGAGGGAGGGAGGGAGGGAGGGAGGGAGGGAGGGAGGAGAGGAAAAGGGAGAGGGAACAGGTAGGGAGTAGGTAGAGAAGATGGAGAGTCCTTTTTATTGGTGAGCCAGGCTTGTACCTGGCTGTTGCTAGGTAACTGCTGGGCCGAGCCTTGAGCCATTGCTAACAGCAGCTTGGGTAGCTTTCTTCTGGGTGATGATTTCTTCTGTCTCTTCTCAGAACTTGTAACTGAGCCAGTTTTTCTTTTTTAATCCGAAGCGCCAAAACACAAAGTAGCTGAATAAAAGACTACAAATCTACGCAAACTAAAAGTCCCAGACCGTGTCACTATTGACTTCTATGGGATTCCACAGCGGCACTCAGTTGACTGTGCCTGAAGGGCCTGTGAGCTCTTCATATATTATAAATACAACGGCTAAAACCTTTATAGATATTTGTGGGGCATGTTCGGGAATAAGATTTAAAAAAACATTTCTTTGCTTAACTAGGTTAAATTATTCTAAAATCTGTTCTTAAAATTCTTTTATTGAGAAAGACATGGTTAGTATTGGTATCCACAGCACCGGACGACACACACAGGTGCTCGAAGACTTAGAGGTGAGTGTCACTTCCTGCCAGCTCTCCTCAGCTAGGTCTCCTGCTGCCTGACTTTTCCCTTTCCTCCACAGGTGAGGTTTCACTGTTCTCTCCACTCCCCCCAAATGTCATCACCAGCCTCTGGCTCGAGCTCTCCATCCTTCAAGATCATCTTTAAAAATTGGACAAAATCACGTACCTGCCCCGTGTGACCTTCACACTACTTCCAGAGTGTGACAGGCCACTCAGTGGCTGAGTCATTTCCATTTCCTCACCTATCATGAGCACTATCATGCTGTCTTGTAAACTGTGAACAAGTCATTTCAGGGCTTTAAAAAAAAATAGTTTGAAGACCCTGGGCTCAGGGAACTGCTAAAACACTGGGCCTTCTCCTGTGTTCTGTTGGAGCTGCTAACTTTGAATTTGTGGCCCTTTGTTTTGCTTAAAAAAATAAAAAAAAATTGTTTCCAAATATGTTGGGTGTGTATCTGAGTTCACATCTCTCAGTTGTGCAGTTTGTGTCTCGTGCTTATTATATACTTGCTGTGATCTGAATCTTGATGCGTGTTAATGTGTTTAGTTAGCACCTGATTCATGTGGTACTGACCCGAGCAAAGCATATGGACAGGAGACTGAGACACAGGCTTCTGTACTTTTGAAATGACAGAGCCAGTGTTGAAGGTCACTGCCTGGCCCTGAGTCCTCACAATCAGCTGTTTATAATAATAATATAATAAACAGGCTGCATGAGCACTCAGGTAGCAACACAGACTTACACAGAAGCTCAGCCATCTGCCACTGTGGTTCACAGGCTCCACTATCAGTTTGAGGAGGAATGTGACCTCACCATATTGATAGACTAGGGCTTTATGGGGTAAGCTGGGGAGTCGGTAATGGAATTGAAGCAGGAAAGGATCACATGTAGAAAAGCGAGAGAAAACAGGTCCCCAAGCCCCAAGGCCTCTGACCAGTGTGTTCCCTGGCCTTGATCTTCAGTGTCTGGAGAGATTAATTTGTGTGCCTGTGTGGCGTTCGATGTCAGGACAGTACCCAGAGCCACCCTGGCCTAATTGTATGGCTCCCTTCCCTCTTTTCATTCCAGAGTGGCTACAGTTGTTGCTTTGGTCACTAGAGACTCTTTGCCCTTTCCCTATTCCCAGCACAATTGAGGGGCCACAGGACAGAGTCCGAAGGACTTCTGGATTGTTTACACTAGTCTCAGGAATACAAGATGTAACTTTGAGAGGTTGTACCAATGGCGAGGCTCCTTCGATCTCCCACCTTTTTTAGCATTTCAGAGCAAAGCTTGCCCTGGTCCCTTTCACACAAACCTTGTTTCCAGGAATCCCCACTGGAAGGCTAATCGGAGCAGAGCTGCTACTTTTTTTTTTTTTCTGGAAGAAACCACCCACTCCACAGTGTGTTGAAGGAGTAAAATCTTATTTATAAACAAATAAATGTGGGTTAGCAAGGAATCTTGTGCCTGTGCTCCACCTCTCTTCTTAAGAGGGAAATAAAATGTTTTGTAATGGGACAAATGTGATGCCCAGATGGTTCCTATAAAGTCTGTTGGGATATTCATCTCCCTCAAAGAAGGGCTGGGTAGGGAAAGACTGTACCTCCCTCCCTTCAGTGGAGGAGGCTCCCTGGCCTCTCTTTGTCCGAGGCCACAGGAGGAGGTGGCACCCTGCCAGGAGAGCTGCAGGGACTGGTTACTCTCATGCACTGATTGGTTCTTCAGCGTCACAGTCCAAGAGTAAACCAGTTTAGCCTCAGCATGGTGCTGTGTTAGAGGGAAACAGTGGCAGAAAGGTCGGGAGTGGATTGGAGGAAGCTGCTGACCTGTGCGATGATTGACAGATTCCCTAGTTAGGACCCAAGGACTTAAGTTTTGTTCAAGTGTTTAAAGGAGCTAGGTGTGTGAGATTGATGGCCTGGAAGAGGGCAAAACTCTCAGCTCAGGTGCTTGGGAGATGGGGGGAGGGAGATGTCCAGCCAATATGTGGATTAGGGAGGTGTTTGTTTTCCCCTCTCCCCCCTCCACCCCTCCCTCTGTCTCCCACCTTCTGCCTCCTTTATCTCTTCCTGGAAGAAACAAAAGAAGCTAAACTTTAACTCCTGGTTGCCTTCTGAGTTAGTAGCTTTCTGGGAAGGTGAGCAGGTGAGTTGGGGGAAGAGGGAGAAGCTATCCTGTTGACCCTGTTAGATCCTCTGTGGAAGATGTGTTCTGCAAGTTGTCTCTGCCATGCTAGAGACCTTGTGAGCCGAGGGCCAAAAGGGAGAGTCTGAGTTACAGAAAGACAGGCCTCACTGGAAGCAACGCGTCCTTAATGTGCCCCTCCTGTGTAGCGGAGAACGTGGTTTCAAAAACAAGAAAAAGTAAGATAATGAAACGACACATACTTTAGGAAGCTTAGGTAGTTTAGATGTTGTATTGTGGTGTAAATAAAAGGTTAGTATTATGCATGAGTATATGCATATATGTATATATGTGCATATATACATATATAAATATACACATACATAATAATATGTACATATGTACATATATGCATATACATATAAGCACAGTTGGGAGATGTAATAAAGTGATAAAGATGGCTGCTTTTCCTTCTTCTGTTCATCGTTTTGTCTGCTGTGGACTTACCAGTAGTTTCTGGAGATGAGTGAAAATCCTCACACAACAAGCTAGACGGTTGAGGTATGCTCTGCTGCCTGGAGAAGTCAGGACCTTATTTGCAGAGTCTATTGGGTTGGCTGCCTCCAGATCCCTTTCTTTGAAGTCCAGATGTGACAAGGTTTCTGAACCCATGCCACTGGGAAGGCCAAGAAAGTTTGAAGGCTGTCTCAGAGCTTTTACTGTACGTGGGATCCTGGACATAGGAAGCCAACTGTCTTTTTTTGTGTGGAAGGAAGAAAAAGGAGACTTGGGTTGGAGGGTGAGGGGAAACTCAGCAGCAGAAGGCCCAGAACACAGGGACTAGGGGAGCAGAAGAGAAAGTGCTCTCAAAGTGCTGGGTTGGAGCTAGCTACTTAAAAGGCAAACAGAGACAGGCAGCAGAGAGAAGTGCAAGGGCCTTTTAAGGAAGGGATGGTGCTAACAAAGCAAATCACCAGAAAACTAGAAGGTGTCTGTCTAGGAGCCTGCCTGACAGCTCTGTGGCTGTTTCTTAGGCTACAGTTTGCTTTACTGGATGATGGATGACCTCAGAGTTCCTGTGCTAAAGGGACATACACACAGTGATGCATCTGAATACAGAAGGGAAGCCTTTGGGACAAGAACATCCTAGACGTTTCCCCTCTGATCTCCCAGAAAGCTGTCTCCTGGGTGTCTGACTATTGCAATCAAATTTTCTTTCCACCAATACTGGAAGCAGTCAGAGGGAAGCTTTGTTCTCACTTCTTACAGTCATGGTTCCTTTCTGTTGAAGCTGAAATCATTCCAGAGCTCCCAGATCTCTGGTTCTCTTGCTATACATAGCCTGAAAAGATTCTCTACCTATGAGGCTACTGAAAAGATTTTTATGTGCAGCTTGGAACAGACAACAGCAAACCAGAAGGTTCCAGGAGGGGAGGTTTATTAAGAGGGGGGGGGGAGGGAGGAGAGAGAGGTAGAGGAGTGGAGGTCAGCCATGACCATGTGGAGAGAGGGGGAAGGGAAGAGGGGAGGGGAGAGGGGACAGCAAACCTGTAGGTGCAGGGGTCAAGGGACCAAGAGAGGAAGAGAGTGAGGAGGGGCAGGCAGCCCCTATTATAGTGGGCAGAGCTACCTGCCTGTTGCCAGGTAACTGTGGGGAGGAGCAAGAGAGTGAGGAGGGGGCAGGCAGCCCTTATTATAGTGGGCAGAGCTACCTGCTGCTGCCAAGTAACCGTGGAGGTGGAGTTTAGACAGAATACTAATAGCTACAACACAGGCTGGGCCCAATTGAGTGATCCAGGATAATATCCCCAGATCAAGGTCTTCACTTTAAT
Organism: Grammomys surdaster; assembly: GCF_004785775.1. Taxonomy (NCBI): domain Eukaryota; kingdom Metazoa; phylum Chordata; class Mammalia; order Rodentia; family Muridae; genus Grammomys; species Grammomys surdaster. The sequence goes on along the minus strand of NW_021604636.1, from coordinate 13,216,024 downwards.
CTGTTTGCCTAGCCATCTTGTCATGAAAAGCATCACTTACAGGTTGTGGGGAGTAGGAGGTTGATATTGTTGTGGGCAGAAATTTAGAAACACACCCACCCACACATATACCACCAACAGTGAAAAAGAAGCCATGAAGCTGAGTCAGGAGGGGGGTATACAGGAGGGCTCGCAGGGAGGAGAAGGAAGGGGGGATATGGTGTAACTATATTACTGTCTCAAAAAATAAAAAAAAGCAATTTTAAAAAAGAATAAGTACTATAGTTCTACTGTTTATTTGTTTTTATTATCGTGCATTCATTATAAATCAGTGAACATCAATAAGATGTGGTTATACATATATATCCCATCATACTCTCTGTTCATAGTTTTTATTACTCCAGTAAAGCATATTTCATCAATTGATGGGAAAGATCTTTTGTTGAAAGGCTGTTCCATGATAGCCTATGCCTGACCTTTAATAATGACTTTTCATTCAATTTAGACCAATTCTCTAAGATCCTGGTAAATAAAAGCGTTGAGGCCTGGGGAGATGGCTCAGTGATTAAGAGAACTCACTGGCTGCTCTTCTGGAGGACCTGAGTTCAATTCCCAGCAACTACATTGTGGCTCACAACCATCTGTAATGGCATCTGATACCCTCTTCTGGTTTGTCTGAGAACAGCTAAAGTGTACTCACATACATAAAATAAATAAATCTTTAAAAATAAAATAAAATAAAGTAAAATAAAATAAAATAAAATAAAATAAAATAAAATAAAATAAAAGCGTCCAGCTGGGTGTGCTGTGGACATGCAGAGTCAGCACTGGGGAAGTATGGAGGATCAGGAGTTCAGGTCATCCTTCCTACTGGAGACCTTGTCTCAAAACTGTGTCTCCTTTCTCCCTGCCTCAGCTAGTAAAACTGTGAAAGCTCTGTTCTCTATTCAGTGCTCTTACTTCTGTACTTCTGTATCATTGTCCCTCAGGGTAGAAAGTGTCTGTCATTAACAGAGGAAACCAGCAAGCAACCAGTGAGGGAGGGGAGAATAGCAGGTTCTGTATGTGCAGAGCTAAACTGGATTAGAGATAATTAATGCACTTAAATAGTTTTGAAATTTTGATTGTTTTTTTTTTTTTAGCAGCTATTTTGTGATATGATGTTCTATTGGGGGCACAATAAAATGGGAGATAAAAGAACTATCTTACTGCCTACCTTATGTATATAAAGCAACCTTTAACTTGCCCTAAACTCAGTTAAACTCAAATGTAACAAATTTGAGAGTGATCAATCTATTTGTGCTATTTTATTAAATCCAATCATTGCCTTGAAAGAATCAATCATTTAGAACAGAGTTTAGCAATAGAAATATGTGAATAAGTGTCTTAAATTTTCCGAGCATCTAGAAAAGATACTTTTAAAATAAATTTATTTATTTATTTATTTATTTATTTATTTATTTATTTATTTATTTATTTGGATAGAGTTTCTCTTTGTAGCCCTTGGCTGTCTTAGAACTCTCTTTGTAGACCAGGTTGGCATAGAACTTATGGAGATGCAACTTCCTCTGCCTCTTAAGTGCTGGGACCTAGATAAAAACATTTAAAAATATTCTTAAATATGTTTTACTCAGCTCAAGATTACTAAATATATCATTTCTATATTTAGTCAATATGGAAACCATTAATGTGTGTGTGTGGGGGGACCAACAAAGGAAGAAAAAAGGGTGGGCGAGGTGGCTCTTACCTTTAATCCTACCTCTAAAGAGGTGGAGGCAGGAAGATCTCTGAGAGAGTGGGGATAGCATGGCATATAGAGAAAGTTTCAAGACACGGTTACATAGTAACCTGCCACAAAACAAGATAAAAACCAACAAGCTTACTGGGGATCCTGAGGCCTTGTGAGTTCTGGGCAAGCACTCTGCCATAAGCTATATCTCAGGCTGCTATGAAATGATTGTCTTTGAAGCCTGCTGGGCGATTTACTCTGGACACACCTCTAGGTATGGTGTGGAATTTTTGTTGAAAGTACTGGGTTTGTATTTAGACCATAAAATGTGGATTTGAAAAAGTCAATTCAAATACCAAATTTATTCCAAGCACATTTGCAAGTCTTTCAGTAAATAAACTCAATTTTAATTTAAATTAAAATTGTAACTAATATTGTTAAATAATTCTGTTTCTCTGTCACTCTGGATTTCAGCTGCCCATATCTCTGTGGGGCTGCTTACTATGTAATGAACAGTGCAAGATTCCATACGGGTACTTAAGGAATTTAAGGTGGGTGTCTGTTATATAATGAGATGCAAGGGCGGGTACGGGTACCTTGTGGGCCCTAAGAAATGGCGGCATGCGACAGATCTGGTATAAGGGAGGTTTGTTTTTTGTGAAGGGAGAGGAGCCAGGACTTAGAGAAGGGTAGAGGCAGACAGACCTGAGTAGAGCCCTCAAGGTAGAGAAAGGGGGACAGAGAAGGAAAGGGAGAGAGGGAGGGATGGAGGCACAGGCAGGCAGGCAGGCTCAGGTGTACCAAGCAGTCCTGGCTGCAGGCAATAGTAGCAGGTGATGACGCAAGCTGTTGCTAGGGAGGCTAGAGGAATCCCCTGTAAGCCAGCAGTGTAATGGTGAAATCTGACATGCAGGCAACCCTGTTCAGTTCAACTTCCTATGATGAAAATACTGTTTATGAGCATGGTTCCTTCAAGTAGTATATTGCTTATGTGACCTTTGAGCCTTCAATTTTGTTTGATTCAAGTTTAAGTTGGCATTTGGGGTTAGTGTCTTTGAGCAAGGCAAGATGCTCTTGAAAAAGCCATAATTTACTAATTTAATTAGGTGTCACGAAAAGGTAAAGCATTATCACTGTGTGGGGACCAGCAGAGTTCAGTGTCTTCTGAACATCAGTGCATACTGGCGTTGAAAAGGAATTAAAAAAAAAAAAAAAAAAGACCTCAGCCTGGCTGTTGCTGGCAGACTTCATTTGGCAGTGATGATTTCATCAGTAGAATTTTACAGAGCTCCTGAGATGATTGTGGTATGTAACATATTTGGGACTAGATCAGTGATTGTATTCATGAATTTGCTAGTCAATCACGTACCAGGAATAAATATGCTTAAAGAAGAAATAAATGGTACCTTGTTTTCTAGGCTCCTAAGTCTTCCATATACATTATTATTATTTGACCACACTCTATCCATTATTAGAAGCAAAAACAAGCCATTTGGCTAATCACAAGAAATCCAAAGGCTAATTGAGTTGCTGAAGGTTACACTGCTGGGGGTGTTGGAGGCTTGTCTGAACCAGAATCTCTTGTTTCTGCCACCACATAAACAGAGAAATAGAGTATCTAGCTTCCTCCAATTCGTTGCTTGTTTTCTCTCTCTTCATAATAGAGCCTTTGTGCTTGGATTTATAAAGAATGTTTCTTTTGATATTTGGGGGGGGGTGGTCTCGTTAACAATTGGATGTTTGTAGTCCAGCAGATTCATGATTCCCTAAAGAGCACTGTGTTGGGTGTTGGGAGATCTTTGCTCTTTTCCTGATATAACACATGATCTTGGTGACCTTGTGTTGCCACTTGCACATCAGATTTCTGCTCAGAGGTTGGCAAACTTCTCTATCCCATAACCTCGAGGATTGGTGTGTGTGTGTGTGTGTGTGTGTGTGTGTGTGTGTGTGAGTGTGTGTGAGTGTGTTTAGGTGGCTGTGGAGGGTTGCCTTTGCCTTGGAAAACAGAGCAGCATTGATAGCTGCAAATTTTCCTTGCCTCTGAGATGCTAATGAAAGTACAGGATTTTTTTTTTTTTTCTGGCCCGTCTTAAATAACAGTTTTCAAATTGAGTACTTTCCATATGTCAGACATGAGTTAAGCCAACCCTTACAGCAGTCCTGGGAGATAGGCCTGTCTCACTAAAGAGCCAAGGTCAGTGTGTTACTGAAGACCACACATCTTAGACAGACAGCTGTGATTAGAACCAAAGTCCTGGAAACGGCTACTTCTGAAAACCAAACCTACCCTTGAGGGGTGAGTATAGTACACCTTTAATAGGGTGCATCTTGTGTTTTTTGCTGCTCCAATGGAGGTCACAAGACTTCATTAATGATGTTGAATCTTCTTATTTAGCTCACAGTGGATGCTGGGAAGCCTTGCTGTTTGTTCATGTTGCTCAAACAAGACCACCAAAGTTGCTATGCAAATGCAGTCAGCTCCCTCCCTCTGGGTTTAGACAGGGTTTAGGGAGACCCATATTCTTCAGTCAGAGTGTGGGCTATATCTGCTAATAAATAAGTAAAGTCCTAGAACTTTTCCTGGCTCCTCTTCTTTGAATAAAAAATATTCTAAACCCAGGGCAGACATTTGCCTTGAACATTGATCATTCTTCAAATAGACACTCTCTTTATTTCTATCCTGCTGAGTAGGGTGGGAGGCTGCTGAGTAAGATGAGGAGGGTCCTTTGCTCTTCTGAGCTCTTTTGACAGGCTTAAAATATATGCCTTGTTAATATTTATTTTCTAAAAGGTCAGTGCAAATATTTCTTGTTTGGTTCCCATTCTCTAGTATATGATATTTTTCAAGTCTCTATAGCTGCCTGGAAGTGTTTCCTGTTGATGTCTTTGTTCATCTGTTTGAGCCTGTTTTTTGGGGAAAAGCAACACAATACACATTCCTTTTTTGGAGTGGGAAGAGGCAGTTTTGAGACAGTGTTTTCCTGCATAACAGCTCTGGCTGTATTGGAACTCACTGTGTAGACCAGGCTTGCCTCAAAGGCACAGGGATCCACCTGCCTCTGTCTCTCAAGTGCTGGGATTAAAGGAGTGTGCCACCACCGCTTAGCTTCATACACCTTTTTTTTTTTTTTTTTTGGTTTTTCGAGACAAGGTTTCTCTGTGTAGTCCTGGCTGTCCTGGAACTCACTCTGTAGACTAGGCTGGCCTCGAACTCAGAAATCCGCCTCTGCCTCCCAAGTGCTGGGATTAAAGGCGTGCACCACCACCGCCCGACTCTTAATACACTTTCAAGATGATTTCTCCTCACATCATCCCTTGATGAGTTTTTATAATTTCCATTGTACTGCCCTTGTTTTAGTGTACATTGATTAAGTATAAAACGAAGTGGAAACAGATAAGTCCACAGGGAGGCAGTTCAGTTGCTAAGTCTTTCAGTTTGGTAAGGTTGATTGTGTTTCACTCAGAGCCTCTCTGGAAATGCTTGGTCTAAGAGAAATGAGCTGCTCTGTACAAGCCATGGCTGTACATCCACATATTACACACAGCTTTCAGATATGAGTCCCAGCTCAGGACTCCATTTCAGTTAGCTTTGCTTCTACTTCTTTAAGAATTTGTTGCACATCAACTCCAGGAATGATTCCAGGTTGTCCAACCCTCCCCCCACTCAAGCTAGGCAGTTGGCACGAAGGAAGCACAGAAGGCTCAGGATGGTACACAGGAAGCCATGCTTTTCTCCATGGGAGAATGATGTCAACATACTTACTAGTTCCCTGGCAACAGGTCACCAGTGGCCTTGTACCCAGAGCAGGGAGAAGGGGTCCATAGCATTTTCTGTCTGTTTTGGGAACATGCCAGTGTGATAGTGATGCTAACCCCGTTATTAGAGGCACTGGGTTGTGGTGGGGATAGCTTTGAGATGGACAGAATTACAGGAAAGCTGGCCAAGTGGGGAGTAGTTTGTTACTTCCAAGAAGTAATTTCATGTTGAAGACAAAACATTGCAAGAGACTTGGGAAACTCAAGGTGTGATCTCCCTTATGCCCTAACTAATGATGTGGCCACAGCATTTTTGACGTTCTTTTCGTAATAGGCTGACATGGCAAATAGTGTTGACATACTCAAAAGAGTGCCTAGTGAACACAGAGCATTTCAGAGTTTGAGGACTCAGAACCCCATGACCAGGCACTGCTCAGTAACCATGTTAGAGATCTTCCCGAAGGGGCTTCCTGGCATTGCTTCAAGGTGACCCACTGCGGTGTGGCATACCATCTTACCCAGAAGAGAGTATCTCTGCTAATACCATAGTTTCATCCCTGAGTTCTTTTTGTCTTTAGGGCAAGTGTGTGGAGCTCTTGTCTTCACTCCTGCACTGCTTCTGGACAGCATGTCAGTACCCTTACTGATGAATGAGTACACTCTGGACCACTTAGGATCTGTGTAATGGGAAGAGAGCCTGGCTTCGACTGGGCTTGACCTGAAGCCGTGCCAGGAACACAACAAAAGGCGATGATGTTGACGTGTGGCCTCCTTCTCTTTCCTGCTTAGAACAGCTTAGGTTCTCCTGGCTGTTGAGGGTGAAGGGAGAAGACATTTGTATAGATAGCCCCTTCATTGTGGCATTCCAGAACTTCTGTCTCTGAAGTATTATGATTCTGCTGCAGTATGTATCCCTTTGTGCTTTGCAGAGTGAGTTTTCTTTGTTCTCTGAGCTCCATTTCATGACAGAGGGTAGCTTCCTGGATCCTCCCAAAGAATCCCCCCAGCAATAGAATCCACAGGTGGGGGTTTTGTTGTTGCTCCCCACTGCCTTGTCTTTATCAGGTTATCAGGCTCCACAGGTTGTCATCTGGAGGTGTTTCCCCCCCCCCTTCCCTGATACTTTGGTGTATTTGTGTGGGTATGTGTGTATGCTTGACATCAGAGGACAACCTCAGACATTCTGATATCATCTGCCTTTTGTTTAATACAGAGTGTCTCTTGTTGGCTTGGAACTTCTTTAAGCAGGTTGGGCCACAGCTAGCTAGGGAGCCTTCTGTCTCTGCCTTCTTGGCATCTGGACTATAAGTGTGTGCCACCACACCTGGCTTTTTATGTGGGTTCTGGGAAATTCAGATTTATATTCTCGCTCTGGTGAAGTTGAACACTTTACCCTAGGAACTATCTCTTCGACCCTGTGTGCTGAAGTTTTGGTAGTGTGGTAGGTGTTCTTTCTTTCTTCTTCCTGTGTCCTTCAGTTGCAGATGCCTCATTTCAGGCCAGTGAGGCAGGGTTTCCACAGTAAGGTAAGCTCCAGTGTTCTTGGCTTCACCTCCTGGACTGATGCTGCCATACCTTAACCCTCCAGGAAGTCCAGAGCCCAAGAGCAATTCTAGCAAGAAGCTCCCTCCTGCTGATCTAAAAACAAATCAGATCAAAACCAAACCTATAGAGTTAGCATCACCAATCTTTGTTCCCCAGAAACCCTCTCACCTCGTTGCCTTTTGGAAGTGCATGTTCCTCTACGTGCTGAACCTGTTTATTAGTAATTCTTGACGTGTTGCCATTCTTCTGGCAAACTAAAATGAAGCAGAATTCTCAAAATAGATGTAACCAGATCCCCAGACTTAATAAATACCATCTGTGTGCACACTAGAAATTTTCTTCATCCTGTTTGGTAGCAGTTCTCTTGCCTCTTCCTTGGGTCCCTGCTCTTTAAAAAATGAAGGTGGACAGCTTGTCTTTTTGGATACTGCTGCCTCCTCCAGTGGCTCAAGGCCCTGTAATCTTTTTGCATATTTTCTATGGCTGTGCACCCTGTTTGGTAGGGGCTGGTGTTTAAAGAACCCGCTGTGTGATGGGACTGGAGAGATAACTCAGTGATTAAGAGCACTGACTACTCTTCTAGGGGTCCAGAGTTCAGTTCGCCGCAACCACATGGTAGCTCACAGCCATCTGTAATAGGATCCAGTGCCCTCTTTTTGTGGCCTGAAGACAGCCATAGTGTATGCATATACCAAAACAAAAACAGAAACCCAAAGAAACAGAAAAAAAAAAAAACCCTACAAAACAACAGCAACAACAAAAATCCCCACTCTGTGTATGTTCTTTTGTGAGGATGTTCATGTGTAGGTGAATTTGCATGGCTTTTACAGCGCATGTATGCAGAACGCGGGCATGTAGTGGGGTTTTGGTGAGCCGCACTTCTTGCTTTTTGGAGCAGCCTGGTCAGCTTGCAGATACAAGCTGGTTGGTTTTGTTTATTCAGCGCATAATGTGTGCCGATCACCTCACATACCTGGGTTCGCTCATGTAGTGGCTATAATAATCTGGTTTTGTGGGTACCGTTACAAATTTTGTTTTGTTTTGAGACTGGTTCTTACCACATAGCCCATGCTGGCCTCATATTTGTGGCAGTCCTTCTGCCTCAACTTCCTCAAGTTCTGATATTTACCAGCATGAGCCACAGTGCCTGGCTGGGTTGTAAATATCACTGTGTTCCATCAGTGAGGAAACTGAAGTAGAGCAAGGTCCAGTTACTTGGTAGTGAGGAGAGGGAGGATCGAGATTCCTCTAAGGCCCTTAGCTGGGTGATCCTTTAATTACCAGGCTAAGTTACCATCCTAGGAACTGATTCAGCCTCTGCATGAGAAAGTATTCAGTAGCTGTGGCTTCAGCTTCACAGCGATACCTTCAAGAAGAGATTCTGAAGGATGTTTTACTTTATTTTCCTTAAGAAGCAGATTTCCCTGATACAGCATGAGGTAGATCCCTGTCTTCTGTAACAGCAGGAAGGAATGGGTCTGGAGCCACACTGTTCCTTCCAGGAACCATAGTCTTGTGGGTGGAAATGCTTGAGATATGGCAACTAGAAGGTGTTTTAGTTTTATTTCACGTTTGCTAGTTTACGTTTTAAAGAAACAGGTATTGAGTTAAGTTATTATAGGCTTTTTTTTTTTATCCTTGGGGTAATCTAATATAAACTCATTTTTAGTTATGTATTTTAATATAAATCAATTTTGAGTTAAGTTATTATAGGCTTTTTTTTTATCCTTGGGGTAATCTAATATAAACTCGTTTTTAGTTATGTATTTTAATATAAATCAATTTTCATGTGATAAAATTTAGCATGTGAATTGTAATGTGCTGTAAATGTAAAATACAATTTCCCAAACTGTGTCTTTTCCTATTTAATTAATAAATGTATGTTGGTTACATATTAATTATGTGCTGCATTATTCTTGTTTTTTGGGTAGTGATGCTTGACTCCTGGGCAATGTGGACACCAGGCAAGCACTCCACTGCTGAATTATACTCCAGATGATACCTTATTTAAACTAAAGTATCAAACTAATGGGAATGAGATTTGCTTAGGGTTTGTTTTTGTTTGTTTGTTTGTTTATTTGCTTTTGCTTTGTTTTTGTTTTGGTTTTGAGGCATAGTTTCACTGAGTAGCTCTGGCTCTCCTGGAACTCTCTCTGTGGACCAGGCTGGCCTCAAACTCCGAGATTGGCCTGCATCTGCCTCCAGAGTGCTAGGATTAAAGGCAAGTACCACCATCGCCTGGCAGAAAATTTAACTCTTAGTGTGACTCATAGTTCTTTTTGGCAGCGTTGGACTGGAGTGTTGACGTGAGTGTAGATGTGTATAGATTTGCACGTAACTGTTCAATAGGTAATTGCCAGGTGGGAGTTGCCTGGAGAAGTGATTCCAGGGTGGGGAGGGTGGGAGAACTAATGAGGCCTGATTCATTTTTCTCAAAATCAGTACTTATTTTACAGTACAAGTAAACTCCTAGCGATGCATACTGTTATGGTTGGGCATTACAGACACAATGTTTCTAAGCACTTTCAACAAATTACCGCTTCAAAGATCATGTGATAAAATGGAAGTAGAGGAAATTAACTTCTTGTTCAAGCTGAGTTTCCCATTTGTTCCCTGAGCTGGATTACAGTGCGGCATCTGGTTGGTCTTTTTGCCTTCCTTTTGGTAGCCTGCCTTCTCCCTTGCTGCTCACTAGATGCATGTTCAGAGAACATGCATGTTTTCCAGTGCTTCTTGTCGTAGTGTGTGCTATCTAGATGTGTCTACTACATAACCCTAGGGTCCCATAGACTCTAGAAGTGACAGACACACACTACTGTTAACATCTTGCCTTACTATTCATCCTAACCACTCTTCTCTCTTCTTGCTTCATCAGTCTGACTTCTTCATTAATAGGGATGACGCAGCAGATGCCTAAAACCAACTACCAAATTGTGTATGCTCTTCTCTATATATGCACATATGCAGACCTATGAAGAGTTTGACATACATTAGGTCTAGTAAGAGATTAACAAAACAACTATAATGTACTATAATAAAATCACAACACTGTTACTCTGGAACTCTTGTTGAGTAAAATAAATGTTGCCTGAGCCTAGACACTGCCGTGATGCACTGGGTGGATCTAATAGCCAGGATAGTACTAGACGGCCAATGGTAGAGTCAGGTAGCATGATATAGAGTGGGAATGCTCTACGCAAACAGATGACTCCTGTCCTGGGAAGGACAAAGTGGGAGCATATGAGATTTTAATATGCTGCCCAGATTTTATAGCACATGGATTATCTATGGGATTTTCAGATCATGATTGGTAGTGGGTTACTGAGACTGTGGAAAGCAAAATGCTTGAAAACTCCCTAGAAGGATAGGGAATGACTTCTCCCTAAATGTACGTCCCCAGGCCACCTTCTTCCTCCTGTCATTTCCTTGTACGCTGTGCTTCCTGCATTTTCTATGGGTTCTCATGGCTTTAGCTCCTTGTTACAAGGTTCCTACTATTTGATAAAAGTGGTGGAAAGGCTGAGACCCAAGTGTTGAGCTCGGCTTGAGAGGCCATCAGCCTGAGTTTGTTTGTTTGTTTCTTTTTTGTTTTAAAGATTTATTTATTTTATATTTTTGAGTGCTCTGTCTCATGTACACCTGTGTGCCAGAAGAGGGCATCAGATCTCATTATAGATTGTTGTGAGCCACCATGTGGTTGCTGGGAACTGAACTCAGGACCGCTGGAAGAGTAGTCAATCCTCTTAACTGCTTAGCCATCTCTCCAGTTCCCAGCCTAAGTTTCTACTCTTAATCTGATCATGCAAGTAAGAATCAGGACATAAATATTGTAATTTCTCCTCTTTGTCTTCCCTTCTTCTCATTTCTTTTGTGTCTCTCTTTGTAAACAGGTAGTTTTGTTTGGGCCCTGAGAGTCTCAATAAGTGTTATTCCATCAGAGAGAAATGGTAGATCTTTGATGGGTTTGTCATTCATGTCCTTTACCTGCCATTGATGATTTAGTCCTACCCAAAATGTTTGAAAATGAACACATTATTGATACGTCCTCGTCTCTCCACCCTTGGGATGGAATGATCGCTTAGTGGTTAAGAATATATAGTAGTCTTGCAGAGGATCTAGGTTTGGTTCCTGGAACCTCTGTGGTGGTTCACAACCACCCATATTCCAGTTCCAGGGGATCTGAGGCCATCTTCTTGACCTCAGAGGGCACCAGGCACACATGTAGTGCATATATACACATGCAAGTAAAACATTCATACACATGAAATAAAATGAATTCAAACCAATTATAATAGCTCTGATCTTAAAGGACAGTCTTTCTCCTTCCTGTAAGAGAGGAATGTGGTGGCTGTATTAGACACAGATGGTATCTGAAGCAGAATATCGTGGTGTTGGGGTGCATCGATTTAGGACATCAGCCATCTGGGTTGTAGTTCTGTTGACTCCTTTTCAGTCTCTGTGAATGAGTAAGCACCTTCAGCCCAGATTGTGTATGTGCCATTTCTTTTGAAAGATGAAGGCCTGGCCTCTTACTAGCCACTAGCTGTCTTGCTCCGTGTTTCTCATGGTGTGACCAAGCCCTGTTCTGTGGAAGTGTTAGAGAATGTTTGGCTTCACATAAGAGGCCTTCCCTTCATGTCTAAAGCTGCAAGGAATGCAATTTCAAGTTGCTGAGAAGACTTCATTTTCAAAGTTGTACCACAAACACAAAGAAAGCCAGTAAATGCTTACACATGGACTGTTGTTTTCTCAGTTTTATCTGAAAAGGAACTTACATTCGACCACTGTATTAGCAGATCTCCCTTGCCCATTGGGGACCAAGAAGTCACAAATCAGTTTTTAAACTTTTAAACAAAACATACTGAGGCTGTTAAAGTCCCTGATTTGGATTCCCTGAGGAGAGGCCATTTAGATTGAGCAAGTAAGATATATTTATTCTTCTTGACAAAGAAAGCCAAATTATTTACCAGAAAGCTCTTTCGTTTCCTGTACCTAGCTCTTGACTACAGGGTGCCTTAAAAGCAAGGATCCAAAATAAGCCAAAGAATGAGTTCCCAGTCAGTCACAGGCCAGGCTGGGAGGTGCCTGGGTAGTTGAGATGGAGCCAACATTTGTTTCCTTGTGGTTACATTTAGAAACTTTTAACTGGGCGTCTTTACCCTCCCGTAGCTTTATAAATAGGAGCCATTTCTCATAGAGGGCTCCAGGAAGGCTGTCATTGAGTCAGTTTGGGGTTTTGAATTAGGATGGTGCTCCGGACAATGGTGCTCTTTGCTCACAGCCTTGTCTTTCTGTGAGCCAGAGAGAGCCCACCTTAGCATACATTTTCACCCCGCTTTTCAAAATTGGCTGCTTTGCAGAAACTTTCTGGGAAGCTTTTGAAGGTTCCAAATGCCAGGCTGCCCCCTCCCATGCTGGCAGAATCTGAGCTCGGTAGTGTCTTCTAGTCCGTTAGAGGGTTCTAGTTTTAGGAGACACTGAGAACAGTGATTAGATCTACCCTCCTAAGCATGCACTTGCCCCCAAAGGAGTGGTAGGTAAGCCTTGCCAAAGTGATGTAAGTGGGCGACAGAACTGTATTTGTTGTGGCTGGCTACCATACTGTGTCCACGCAGAGAGGTATTGGTGCTTGTCGAGTCTACTTGTATATTCACAGGCATTGTCCTGAGCTACCTTGATTGAATGAAGACCTCCCAATAGTGGCCTGGTGTAGCTTCAGGTTCTTTCTCTTAACTATTAACAACCCCAAAGGTGCATGGTTTCTAGGTGTCCAATATACACTTGTGCAGCCACTTCTGTTTATGTCTTAATTTTGTCTTTTGTTTTCATGTCTCACCCTTTTATTAGTATTTTTTATTGAAAAGCTCTCTCTCTCTCTCTCTCTCTCTCTCTCTCTCTCTCTCTCTCTCTCCCTCTCTCTCTCCCTCTCCCTCCCTCCCTCCTTCCCTCCCTCCCTCCTCTCTCCCTCTCCCTCCCCCTCCCTTTCCCCCTCCTCCTCCCCTCCCCGTCTCTCTCCCTCTCTCCCCCCTCTCTTTCCCTCTCCCTCTCTCTTTCTCTCCCCTCTCTCCTTCTCTCTCTCTCCCTCTCCCTCTCTCTTTCTCTACTCTCTCTCATTCTCTCGCTGGCTCTTGCTCTCTTGCTCTTTTGTCCTTGTCAAAAAATAATTGATTTGGTTCCAGAGCCTGGCTAGATCTGAACTCTGGCCTTGGTGAACAGAAAATATTCAGAGTTTGTGTCACTGAGTTTTAACTGCTTAACTGATTTGACATCAAGAACGTTTTGCTTGGCTGTAGAAATTCCTGGGTTTTGACTGTGAGGCGCTGCTGTAGATGCCACTGTTCACAAGGACATATCATAGTGCCATGTGTGTTCCTGCCTCAGATTCTAGAGGAACCGAAAATGTTGAAGGCATCTGGCATGAAGTGATTTTGATAAGGGGTTATGGGCCTGAGCCTTGCCTAATGCTGGGTTTTCTGTGTCATTCTTAGCCACCGGTGCCCTCCAGCTTTGCCACTATAGGGCTATGAGTCATTTACTTTTTCATCCATAGTTTTCCACCTATTAAGTGGTGCAAATGATGATGTTGAATCTAGACTGAAAGGTTTTGGAAAAAATAATGTACAGAGAGTGTTTTTAAAGAGGTATGCATACCACGAGTCCCTCCTGCAGAGCCATAATGGCACAAGTGTAGGTCTGACAAGAGCTGGTGGTAGGGTGAGCATTAAGGTTCCAAAGATTCTTGGCAATGTTGTGGGCCAAGAGCACTGATGTTCCAAACCTTGTAGGGGTGTGTGTGTGTGTGAGTGCGCGCGCGCGCGCACTCTCGCCATGCTTTCATGCAAATGAGTGTATCTTATTTTTCTTTTCTTTACTTTAAAGTAGGTTTATTTATTTTTATTTTATGTGCATTGGTGTTTTGTCTGCATGCTTGTTTGACATTACCAGATGCCTTGGAATTGGAACTACAGACAGTTGTGAGCTGCTGTGTAGGTGCTGGAAATTAAACCTAGGTTCTCTAGAAGAGCAACCAGTCAGTTCTCTTAACCACTTAGCCATGTCTCCAGCCCTGTGAATGTCTTTTCTATATTTCAGCGACACTGGGTTTTTGTTTGTTTGTTTGTTTGCTTGTTTGTTCTTTTGTTTCTTTTTCATGTTAGTTTAAGCCTTTGTGGCCCCTTCAGACATGTAAAAATAAAATAATAAAAAATTGTGGTACTATATCAAGTAAAGATGATTGACTGTCTTACTTTTCCTGTATAGAAGTGAAAATACACATGCATGTATGTGTGTGTTTTCATGCCCATGTGTGCATAGACACACATATACACACATATATTATACAACTCAAGGAAGTAAGGAAGGGTTGATTTGTTTCACAATTTTAGGGGAGTAGTGGAGGCCAGGAACTTGATATAGCTGATCACTGCATCTATAGTCAGATAGTAGAAAGCTGTGGATGTTTGTGCTCAGTTCACTTTCTCATGTTTATATGGTTCAGGATTGAAGCCTAGGGAATAGTGCTGCCCACAGTAGACCAATATTCCTACCTTACTTAACCTAATCAAGATAATCACCTATAAACATGCCTGTAGGCCTATCTCCCAGATGATTCTAGATCTTATCTAGGTCAGACTTGAGGATGACCAACAACAGACTTTTCCTGAAACTTTATAATTCTTCACTTGTTTATGTGTACTCTGATCATGATTTCTGCTTTGTGGGAATGACAAACAAACAAAAAACAACGAGGAGTAGATTTTTAATTATGAGAAAATAATTTGCTCTTTGTAGCAATTGTAGTTCTCAGTTGCTTTTAATGATATTATGTTTAGTGTACCAGTAAATCTGAGAACTGAGAAAGTGATTGGGGTGAGATAAATAAAAAGGTTCTTTTGTTTACATGATCTTAAAAAACCAAAAGGCTTGATTTTGTCTTTGTTGATCCCAGTTGCTTCTCTAACTTTTTCCTTTAAAAAAAAAGGGCGTGGGGTGGGGTGGGGTGGGGTGGGATTACTGTGACTGTCTGGAACTTAATATACAAACCAGGATGGCCTCAAATGTGAGTCTCAATGTATTGTGACTGTTGGCTGGAGCAGTTTTACCTAGAAATGTAGAACGTTTTTATTAAGTGGAAATGAGGTAAGGTTATGCCGTTAAGAGGAGTCAGTGACTTCTCACATACAAGTTTAGGTTGTGCTTTGTTGATGGTGATGTAGGTGCCAGTTAATTGAGTCTGAATGGCCCCAAGGAGCCTATGCTGGGAAACAGAGGGGGAACAGTAACTGACCCATTAATAAATCCCGGATTTCGAGGAAGCTGAAGGAATAACCTTACAAAATAGAAACATTTCTTCACATCTTGGATTGTCATTTTCTCTATTTATAAAATGAGAGGATTTGGGTTTAGAGCAGGGCTTTTTATGCCTGTTCCACTCACAGCCCTCTTTGTGTGATTCTGATCTATAAAACAAGTATACACATTAATCATTTACTGATAGTGAATCATATCTTTATTTTAATTCTTCACTATACATACAACTTCACCATTTCCTGAGGAGGAAAACATGTCTACATACCAGTGAGATAGAAGAGCCTGTTTATTTTTACATAAATATAAGAGCACGAAGCCTCTTCATGGTTTTTCAGGGCCTGTTGGTATTAGGAACTGACTGGGCAGATTGCCTCCAAACCCAGTGATGTCACCCATAGGTTATCTGTTGCCATGACAATTGCATACATTTTCAGACTCCACTTCCCATCCTTACCTGCGAGGGGTTGGTTACCTCACAGCCTAAATAAAAGGCAGATCCTTCCTGACCTTCGCCCTTTTTTCTTTCTCTCTTTTCCCCTTTGTTTCTTCTGCCCACCCCCCCCCGCCCCCCCCCCCCCGCCCCCAACCTCTTCCATGTGGAACTGCATTGGCCTGGTGTGGTCTGTTTGGATGCCAGCTGCAGATTCCAACACAACAGGGCCGATGGCTGCTTTGAGTTTACAGTTGTCCATGGTGAGACTGCCACATTGAATATTGTTCAGAAATTCTGTCCTCATTCCAAGTCAAGTTTTTAACATTTTTAAACATGAAACTCAATTCAGCAATTTAAATAGCAATTTTTGTGTTGATGTTTTGGGACACAATTTTGCTCATTTAGTCCTTGGCTGACTTTGAATTCACAAAAATGACCTTGCACTTGTGATCTCTTGCACTTGTGCTGTGATTACAGGTCTGAGCCTCCATAACAGGCTTCTAGCAGCAATTGTTAAAATTAATTCAACTAGATCCAGATATATGTTCATTTGATCCACACTGGCGAGCATGGTAGGAAAGAACTAGATGTGTTTGTTTTTTCATAATTAGACCAGTGTGCTTTGTAAGAGCAAAAAACATTGTATAGACAGCCAAAACACTACAGTTTATAGCAGCAGTGTCAAATATGAGCCTGTGTGTTGCAGACAAAGCTGCTGTTGGCATTGTATGGCATGTTGTGTAGTGCTGAGTGAGCAATGCTGTGTCTTCAGGAGGCTGAAGCGTAGCCATGAGACGCAACATGGTTAAATGCTGCCAGAGAAGGCTCATTTGTGATTTTTGGATTTTGAATTGAATTTCACTGTATGTTCTGACATCTTTCATTGTTAGCAAGTCTTTTGACCTTCTATGGGGTTGACCAACTGTGGTGTTGCAGCGTACTGGTCAAGAAACTTGGGGTTACCTAGAATCCATGTACATGGCAGGTGGGCATGGAAACCTGTATATATCTCCAGTGCTTGGGAAGTCGGGGCAGGATCCAGGGAGCAAGCGGCCTGGCTGGCTAAGCAGAATCTGTGAACTCTGTTCAAGTGGAGAGCAATTGAGGGCGGCATCCCTCAATCAACCTTTGATTTTACACACATGTGCACATGGGACTGCACATCTGGATTCTGGTCTAGCTCCTTCCTGAGCCCAGTCCTTCCTCCTTTGTTTTTTGTACCTCTGTTGACGTAGGTCATAGACCATGAAAATGGGTGTCTCTGGATCAGTAGCCATCTAGACAAGATCTAAGCCAGCTAAGCAAAAATGGCTGAGGATGATTGTTTAGGATTTTGTCTATTTGGAGCGTCTTGGGTTCTGGCCAATTTAAATAACTGAGGTTTGTGTATAACTATGCACTGGCAAATTAAAATAACAGAAGAAAATAGAAGATGGACATCCAGTGTAGGTTGAACAATAATGGTATAAAAATATGTTAGACTCTTTATAATTATGGTCTGCCATGGTTCCATTTAAGGTGTCTCTGGTCAAGTGAGGTAAGACACACACACACACATACACACACACAAACACACACAGAGACATACATACACACACACACACACACACACACACACACACACTATACACACATAAACCCAGCAGCTGCTAAGTTTAATGCTGCCCCACACAACTTTCAATGAGTCAGCATAGCTTGCTGAAGCAAGCATCCAGACACTCAAGGCTTTGCTTAAATTAATCTAAACACTAATGATAATTCACAAATATTGGTGAACTTTTTTTTAAATAGAGAATTCTTGTTTCCAAAACTAAAACTCGCAAAGAACCACAGTATATATAACAAAAGCCAAACAGTACTATTTTCCTGGGCTCCCTTAGGGCCTTCAGGAGACCTGGGAACTTCAGTTACATTGCTCAGAATTTTGCTAGAAAAAAAAAAGATCATGAAACATTCAAGTGTCAGGGCTTTGTTTGCCGTACAGTGGAAACCGGTTGTGTACTTGACAGTCATCTGTTGTGAGTGCTGGTTGACTGCCAACGTCTGTTATAGAGGACTGACTTGAAAGCTAAATTACAGGAAAGTTACCACCTGCCTTGCATTCATGAACAGAGCAGTACATTGTCAATGCTGTGGTTTCCTCACATTGTTTGTAAGAACTAGTGAATGTAAAAACCAAAGTTTGTGACTCTGGTAACTTTCAAAGCAACATGTTAAAAGCAACTGCCATGACCGAATGTAGATGCCTTCATTGTTTTTCTGTTGCTGTGATAAAACACCACGGCCAAAGGCAAGTTAAGGAAGAGAGAATTTATTGTGATTTACAACTCCAGAGGGGTAGGAGTACACAGTGGCTGAGCAGAGGCACAGGCACAAACCGAACGGTAGCCCGGGCACAGGAACCAGGAGCTGAGAGTTCACATCTTGAACCACAAGCATGAGATAGAAGTAGGTGAGGCCATTTATTTATTTATATACTTACTTACTTGCTGTGCAGAAACAGTCTACTATGTAGCCCTGGCTATCCTGGAATTCACAATGTAGTACAGACTGGCCTTGAACTCACAGAAATCTGCTTGTTTCTGCCTCCCAAGTGCTGGGTTTAAAGGTATATACCACTATGTAGGGCTAAATGAAGCTCACCCTTCCACCCTCCCTCCCTCCCTCCCTCCCTCCCTTCCTTTTAAATAGGGTTTCTCTGTGTAGCCCTGGTTGACCTGGAAATCACTTTGTAGACAGGATGGTCTCGAACTGAGAAAGTTCTGCTTACCTTTGCCTCCTAAGTGCTGGGATTTTTTTTTAAAATTTCAGAGTCTTCCCCATGTGACACACTTCCTCCAGCAAAGCTGCACCACCTAGACCTCTCCAGTTAGCACTGCCATCTGAGTCTTGAGTGTTCAAATGCCCGGGACCATGGGGAGCATTTCTCCTTCAAACCACCACAGAAAGCAACCGCTCACAGTCAGACTCTATATTCTGAAGGAATATATTCAGAAATAAAGTTTACATGTTCCTGAGGATGTCAATTGACTAGAGGAATAGTAATACTATACATATAGATAACATTATAATTCATGCTAATTTAGGAAGGTCTGTCTGTGCTATTCTGCCCTGTTTTCAGGTCCTTCACCAGCTGCCTTCTGGTCTCCAGCGCTGCCCTCAGCTTGTCCTCCAGTTCTCAGAATGCTTAAGGAGCACGTTTCCTCTTCCATGAATGCGCTGAGTTTTTTGAGACATGGTCTCACTATATAGCCCAAACTGGGTTGCATTTGTGATCCTCCTGCCTCATCCCTGTAGGGGCTGGTATCATACCTAGCTAATATTTAGAAATGTTTTACCTGATAGCAAAAGTAGTTATTTGGAAAGGAAAAACATAAGCCTGCTGGCTTTTTAAATATGTGCATAGCAGGTGGATGGATTCATGGGTGTGGAAGATTGGATTCTTTTCATATCTTCATTCTCCTTTTGCAAATTATGTTGCCCGGAGTATATTTTCTGCTCTGTTAATATGGGGCTAAGCATGTAACCTTTGTCGCCATATAAATATGGAATATAATAATGTAAGTACCTATGATACAGACAGAAACACTAACTGTAGTGAGACTTCTGTGTGCTTCAGACTGTCGTGAGAAAAAGGTTAGCTGCTGCCTCATCTGCCTCATCCCAGGATGGGTTAGTGTGAGAGCGGACTTCAGCCAGCCACAAATCCTTAAGATGCAACAAGCGGCGACTCCCTTGACCTGAGGGACCTATGAGCTGTGTGACGGATCTAAATAGCATTTCTGTTATTTTTCTTTTGTCTGGATTAGCAGAACAAGGAGTTACATTCAAGACACTGTAGGTGATTTTTTAGATGAAAACTAATTTTAGAGATAATGACCATTTATCACGGGCCATGCCATAACCTAAAATTCTTGACAGTAGGTGGTTTCAGGAATATAGCATACATGAAAACCAGATGCATGCAGTAAAAAAATGTATTACCAGCCTTGCGTGCCGTGTTCATTTTTCCATTGAGACCTCCAAAGGCCTATGAATAGAAGCCTGGTGTTCTTTGCCTTATGAGTCATTTTGAGTGTAACAGAAAAAAAAAGTTTGGGCTTTGTGCTGGGCATCGTTTCAAAGTCTGTCTCTGCACATTCGTCGAACTTTGCAAGCTACATGCATACATATGCTCAGTTGCCATGTTACTTTGCTGAATTTTAGTGTATGTGTGTCTATGTATACAGTCAGTCTGCTTCTGTGTTAAGTTACTGCATGAGTTTTTATTGTTCTCTTAAGGAAAATGAAACATCCACGCAAATAGTTCAGATTTTTATGGACTGTGAGGAAAATATCTCTAGTGACGTCTGAGTTTATCTTCTGCTTGCCCGATTTACTAATGAAGCTTAGATCCCAAAGTAGATTCTTTCTTTGAAGCTATCCAGTCTGGCGGCTTTCTAAACTGCTTCTGACCTATCAAGTTTCATCCCAGTCTCCTTTCATGATCATTCTGTGTCTTTCACATGATTGCGTCGTCTATTCCTTTCCTAAGGAAGCACTTTCAACAGCAAAAAAGCAAGTATGGAACATTGTAGTACTTCTTCCTTCTGGTTTCATGCAACCTGTGTTCAGCTTCAAAAACCAGTGGCTCCTGAGCACCTTCCTAGAGATTCTGGCACCACTGACTTGAATATTTAGTTTTTCAAGCTCACCAAAGGATATTTACTTGCTAGATTGGACAACCATTCATATGCCAACAGACTTCCTGTATGTTGCACTATGGAGTCTTAGAAGTTTAGGTGTTTTGTTTTTTTAAATTTTGTATGTTTTGCTTATACCATTGTCCACTCAAGTCATTTTGCCATTAGATCATCTGAGGAATATCTTTTCTTTTAAGAAACTGGTGCAATGTTTGTAGTTTTTGGCTTTCCATTTTTGAGACAGGGTTTCTCTGTGTAGCACTGGCTGCCCTGGAACTTGCTTTGTAGACTAGGCTGGCCTCAAGCTCAGAGTGCTTCTCAAATGCTGGGATTGAAAGTGTGCATCCCAATGCCCACCTGTTTGTATGTAGTTTTATTTACCTCGATTTTCAATAAGCGGATGGGAAAAATTCATTCTATCAGTATAAACCTTAATGCTAGCCCGGGACAAGAAGAATCTTTTAGATTGTAGTCATTTTGCTGATAACCCTCTGTTTCTGTGTGTGAGTGCCGCCTCCTGTATGCTAAAGACAGATGTAGGAGATAGTGTTTTTGTCTTACCACTGTTAGCTTTATTCCCTTGAGACAGAGTCTTTCTGAACCTGGAGCGAGGCTAGCCACCAGCAAGCCCCAGCAATCTTCCTGTTTCTGCCCAGACAGTGCTGGAATCACAGGCATATAAGCAGCCATGCTGGCTTTTTGCATGGTTAGCTGGGGTTTGAACTCAGGACCTCTTGTCTTTGAATGAGCTCTCTTCCCCCATTGAATCATCTTTCCAGCTGTTTAAATTATTTCTTAAATTGTATAGCTTCATCTTCCCAGAGCATATCCTGGTGGACCTACTGGGTAACCTCAGTTCACTGAGCACAGAAGAGCCTTGTTCTGGACCATGAGTCAACAGCCCTACCCATTTTTCCACATAATGAGAGGTTGAATTCAAGATTCAAGATACCTAAATGAATACTAAGTTTTAAAATGAACTATAAAGGTCAAATTGCACACTTAAAAATCCTCACTACTCTATCTTATAAAATTAAAAAAAGAAACGTTTTGCTTTGTTTTTTATTTTTGTCCCCAGCTAACTAAACATTTACTTTGGGTTGTATAACTTAATTACATTTGTGAGAATCCCTTTCCCCATTTCCCTGAAGCAGCTTATGCATCCTGCTAACTACCAGGATATATCTCCTTGTAGTTAACCACAGGGTAATGAAGTCAGCCTTCTGGTCTCCGTTTCTCCTCTTCTAGGATGCTCATCAGCCTGCCCCGGTTGGGAAAGGTTGGTTGCTTGGCTCTGAGTTAGAAGTACGGAGTGATTCTGGGAGTGTGTAGTAATAACGGACTGCATACTGCAAACAGCAAAGAGAAAGGATTTAAAGGTTTTCACCAGAAAGAAATGACTGTTTTAGAAGATAGATTTAACCCAACTTAAGTGTTATAAAATATGTGTATTGGGATATCTAGGATCCCTAATTCAATATCCATAGCTTTTATGCCAGCGTGGTAGCTCACACCCATTGTTCCCTGCCCTCAGAAGGCTAATGCAGGAGGACTGAGCTACAGAGAGAATTTCAGGCCATCCTGGGCTACATGCATGGTGAATTCCAGGTCATCCTTGGGTATAGAGTGAAACCCTGTGTCAGGAAACAAAACAAAGTGTCTTCCCTTCTCTTTCCCCAAGACTGCCCTTGTTGGATTTTAAGTATGAGGCGATGTGCTTCAGCATCATAAGTTCTGGACTCAAATTCTTTTAAATTTGAATTCTAGCTTTTACTTAGTAGCCTCATGATGGGCATTAAAATAAACTTAAAAATCCTGTTAGTTTTACAAAATGAGAAGAGTGCTGGGTGTGGTGACGTGCACCTGCAGAGCTTGCCCTCAGCTGAAGCAGAGGGATCTCTAGTCTGTCGCCTGACTGAGCTCTCTCAAAGCAAGATGAATCACAAGTGATAAGGATGGTCACCTGACCCAGAGGGCCATAGCAAAGACTCAGAGAGATGCTTCAAGCCCCTAGATAGTTTGTGGCATTCTGTCAGTATTGGCTGGTCATGCCACTGTGGCTCCCACCGCTGCTTCTGATGCTGTCCTACTCACAGAGAGCCTCAGACCATCATCGAAACGAGGTGATTGGTAAATCATTAAGGTAAAGTCTTAGCTTTTCTAGTCTTTTTAAAGTCCCACATTGGAGTTTCTATTTTATGATTTTTAAGGACTATTTTGATGGGTACTGGGTCACTGGAGGCAGGAAGAAATCTCTTCTTCTTCTTTAGAAAGTTCCTATCATTCACAATGCAAAGTTTTTGGTGTGCCTGTCAGCTATACTATTTGTATGCATGAGGTTATTATGTCTGTTAGCTATGTATGTATGAGGCTGCTAAGATTGTTTTTACATTTTAAGTGTTTCTTTGTGTGCATATGTGTGCACACCCATTCATGCGATGTCATGTGTGTGGTGGTCATAGGGACAACCTGGAAGGCACTTCTCCCCTTCCACTATGTGGATTCTCAGGATTGAACTCAGCTTGCCAGGTTTGCTACTAAGTGCCTTTACCTGCTGAGGCATGTAATTGTACCATGAATTCATGTACCATGAATTTTAATAGAACAATCCAATTGCCATAGGAATTCCATTAAGACCAGATATTTTCCCTCATGATAACAGTAGTTAAAAAACAAAACAAACAAAATCAAAATGAACTTAAAGACACTTGCAGTGGTTGAAACTGGAAGCTAAAATGTTCAAGTTCATGTCTGTGTCACTGTCGCCTGTGGCTGGAAAGTCATCATTTCCTGTAACCAGAGGAATGTGCTGAAATAGTAGTAGGTGCTGGTTAAAATTAGACTCAATTATTTCCACACCCAGAACTACAGACGTTAAAAGAGTGACAGGTCTGTACTGGTTTCTTCTCTGGGTTGAAGAGGTTTTCCATTTGGTTTAGCTTAACTAGAGTTGAATTGTGCCTGTGCTTGGCAGGCACACATTGCAGCCTTTCCAATTCTGGTGAGAGACTCTCAGCCCTCTCCTGCGGGGCAGTGGACCATGCCACAGGCAGAAGAATTGGTAAGGTTGAAACAAGTTCAGAAGCCTGATAAATCTCATAATTGAGAATGGCAGGAGCCTCTGGGTACACAGGAGGATGGGAAACACATCAATTCCAGCCCCCAGTCCCCTCCCCCCTGCTGTTTTTATCCAGAGAAACACAGGGTGGGATATGTATCTCAGACTACCAGACTGCATTTGCCTTCCCTGCACCCCAGCAGTGAGGAAGAAATGCTTTGATGCAGAAACATGGACGACACATCCATTGGCAACTGGCGCAAGGCAACACAGTATCATTGTCTTCTTATTTTGTCTCCATGTTCCCTCCATCCCTCCTAAGCCTCAGGAAAAAGCTCCACATTGATATCCCTTGTCTTTGCTTGACAAACAAGTGTTACTCATGTTTATAGCAGGATGCAACCATGCTCTCTAGTTGTCTTTACTAGCAGTAAGCTTGCCAAGGCTCCAGCACTGTATGTGATGTGTGCTGAGACTAGCGTGAGAATTGTCCATCTCTTGATTCTTTTGAGTTGTAACATCTAAAGCCTCCTGAGACTCAGAAATGTTCACCGACACAGTTTCCATGGAGAGGAGAATAAAACAGCAACAACCAGGATCCTGTTATTGTGTAAGGAAGCTACAGTTTGTGTGGGCAGGCCTCTAAGGATGTGTTTGTCCAGGGTGCAGGTGTTCATTGACTGTATTTACAGAGATGGGCCAGATGGACCTGTTACACTACTCAGTTGTGTTGAATCAAACTCTTACTAGGAACTTCCGAGAAAGTATGCTTCAGTGATAATGGCCTTGATCACTTTGCCTGTGGTTTGTTTGAGTCCATCTCATACATGGAAGTTATAACAGTGCTCCTAGTGTGTGATTGTATAGCCTCTCAGTTTTTCCATCAAATACCTAACATTTACCAAGTATCTTTAAATGTTTGCCCCTATATCAGGTCTTTTTTTTTTTTTTTTTTTTTTTTTGGTTTTTCGAGACAGGGTTTCTCTGTATAGCCCGGGCTGTCCTGGAACTCACTCTGTAGACCAGGCTGGCCTCGAACTCAGAAATCCGCCTGCCTCTGCCTCCCGAGTGCTGGGATTAAAGGCGTGCGCCACCACCGCCCGGCTCCTATATCAGGTCTTAGCACTTGATGCCTCTTTTCTTATTTGCCTGACTTTAAAAGTCCATTGTTGTCATTTTCTTAGTGAAAGAGCTGAGACAGATGCTATCGGCATGGTGGCAAAGGCCTAAAACCTTAGCTTTCTGGATGTTGAGGTAGGAGTCCAGTCTGAGCTACATAAAGTAGCGCTGGGAGGGTTTAGGCTCCTATCATGCAGTAACACAGAAGAAATGTCCCTTATTGGAGACAAATAGATACGATTGAAAAATAGTGATGTCTCGTACATTGTATCCTGTCTTGACAGAAGCTGAATTCTGCAGTGTGCTGAGATTTTTCACAGTAACTTTTATAGATAACGTAGGACCTTTTTCAAGGTTACTCACTGCTGTTTGGAGACCTTGTATTTGATACTTACTTTACACTTTATTTATCATGTGTTTTTGAAATGAGCTCTTGATAAGTTGCTTGCTAGCCTCAAGCACCTCAAGCTTCTCGTGCCTCGGCTTCTCAAGTAGCTGGGATTACAGGTACATGCTGTTGTGCCCAGCTTCTATTTCAAAACCAGTTTTGTGATTTGTAATTTAGTATTTAAATTAAATGGTGGTGGTGGCACACACTTTTACTCTCAGGACTAAGGAGGCAGGGGCAGGTGGATTTCTTAAGTTCAAGGCCAGCCAGGTCTGCAGAGTGAGTTCCAGGACAGCCAGTGCTACACAGAGACACCCTATCTTGAGAAACAAATAAGCAAACAAAAATCTAAATCAGATGTGTGGTGCAGGTCTGCAGTCTTACCACTTGGGAATGAAGACAAGAGGATCAGAATTCAGTCATCCTTAGTTACATAAAGAGTTTGAGGCCAGTCTGAAATCTGTGAGACCCCCATCTAAAAATGGGTGTGTCAGGTTGGGTGTTGACACTTGCTATGCAAGCAGAAGTTTGGAAGATTAGATTCTAGCAGTGGTGCACCAAACAAGGCATCGTCCTCCACAAAGGTGCGAACATGGCACTGGATGGGTGGAAACAGGAGGATTGTGCAAGTTTGCTGGCTTCTGGACTATCAGTTCACGTACACACACACACACACACACACACACACACACACACACACCTCTATCCCTCCTCAGAAAAGAAAATAACATACACAAAAAACTTTCCATGAACTCCAGGCACTGTGAGAGACCCTACCTCAAAGGAGTGATGTGCAGTGTGACATGGGAGGACATCTGAGGTGTGGCATAGTGTAAGCACTCCAAGGTGAGAGCCAGTGACCCTATTTTAGGGTCTACATTCCTGTTCTTCCCTGGGATCCTTTTCTCCTAGTACCTGTAATGGAAGAAAGACAAGATCCATACCCATCATGCAGGCAAAGGGGTGTAGTTTGAGAAAGCTTAGTGGATTCACTTTCTGCAAGAAAATACTAAGTACGTATTCATTAAATCACACCTCTGACTTGGGGGTACATGGAGAAACATGTTATGTTTCGGGGAAAAACTAGAGGTTGGGTTTTATTGTTATAATAAACGAACTGCTCACTTGTAGGAGAAATTGACTTTTATGGCAATGACCACAACAGAGAGCTATCATGGGGTCTAAGATACCAAGTTCTGGCCTCATGGTTCTCTGCAGTTGTTCTCAAGTGGATGGTGATCTTCTAATAAGCTTGTTCCTGGGATATTTTTGTCACCCTGCTGCTCTCTGGTATTTGTTCTTTTTCCTGTATTTTACAGGAATCTCTGTAAAATCAGTACAAGCTTCAGGATGTTCCCTGGCCACACTGCAGGCTGTGTACACAGTCACAAGACCAGCTTCCTGCCACCCTCTATTCAAGAACTTTTTATGCTGCTAACAATATCGGATTCTTTCGGAAGCTATTTACATAGCTGGGGCTCGTGAACAGAGCTTGATAGAGCTGAGTGGTTGGCACTGAGACTTCAAAAATAGATTTTTAAGGTTATTATGAGCTGTCCTATATAACAAAGCCTTAATTAACTAGGATTAATTGGAGAAAGGACAGTTTCTGGCTAATTGGATTTTCTTTGAAGGTTAAACATTTTACTCTTTCCCCCCACTCTTCTTCTTGACAGGGTTTCTTTGGCTTTTGGAATTCTGATATCAGGATTTAAAAAATAAGTTATTGTTTCATTCTCTCCTTGAGCCTTTGCTGCCTGGTATTTTCTGAAAGCAGCAGATACTTGGCCCTGAGGGACTTCTGGTGTCTGTCTTAGGAATGGGTACTGTACATCTTTATAAGCTTTGCAGACTTGTCTTCAGTGCTTAAAATATAGAAATCTGGTTTCTCAAGTTAAAATCGTGTTATTTCCACTAATTACAAACTATAGCTATCTCCAAATACAGAAACATTTCCTGATTGTATCCAAGGAACTTTGGTGCTTTAATTTTATGTAAGTTAACTTTGAATACTGACTGTACCAAACATGACATTAAGATTTGTCATCTCCAAGAGTTTATATTATCACTCGGTGATGACTCTGAAAGCCAAGGATTCTTGGAAGTAAAGAAGATTAAAAGTTTCTATTTTATATTTTGTCTTAAATAAAGGTGGAACCAGTTATTTTTAATATTTTTTTCCTCTGAACTCTTTTTTTTTTTTTTTTTTTTTTGACTAGGCTAAGCTATGGTAGGGAACAAATCTTGAAAAACCTGAAGAAAATACAAGAGACCTGAAAACAAACAAAAACTAGATCCAGATCATGGTAAATGCATCAGAGTCTCAGTTCTTAGGGGCTTGAAATACAAATCTTTTACAGGAATGATTTCTCTTGGAAATTTATTATCTACATATCTGCAGAAGTGTTTTCATTTTAGTTCTGTGAGAAGAATGGCCCCTCTACCATTGTTGGGGTTTGTGATTTGGAATGTTAAAATAAATTTCACACTTTGGAGATGAAACAGTCCCTTATGGTCAGGTCTCTATAAAGAGCCAGCTATGGATTAGGAACATGTGTTATCTTATTAGTTGACAGTTTAGGGCAGGAGAGAGATCAGGTTGTTGATGAACCCTTAGAACTGGCAAGCCAGAAAACACTCTTTTTACTGCTAAAGCCACACATTGTATTTGCTTTGAAACCACAGTCACATGGGCAATATTTGCTTTTTTTTCCTCCAAGATGTATTTGTTATGCAGGATATATTAATTATCCTGGTAACAATCAGATGATTTCTTCATTGATTCACTTCATTTGATTCAGGTTATATATCTGTATCTGAGTGTATAAAGATAGATATATATGTAAAATTTTCACAGCATTATTTGGTCTTTTATAATTTGCCTTAGAAATTAACAGTTGCATTAAACCCAAGGGTTACATTTGATTGGCTTGAGATAGTGTGTAGTTGTGGCTTATAGGTTAGTCTGAGGTGGGACTGGGGACAGGGATCTTTTTTTTTTTTTTTTTGGTTTGGTTTTTTTGGTTTTGGTTTTTCGAGACAGGGTTTCTCTGTGTAGCCCTGGCTGTCCTGGGACTCACTCTGTAGACCAGGCTGGCCTCGAACTCAGAAATCCGCCTGCCTCTGCCTCCCAAGTGCTGGGATTAAAGGCGTGCGCCACCACCGCCCGGCTGGGGACAGGGATCTTGAACATCATAACACCTTTGGTAGGGCAGATGCATTTACATGGTGTATTTATTTCTCTCGCTTCCAGTTCAGATGCCAAGCAAGGAATAAGCTTCCAGTTATTAGGAAAACTGAGGGCTTGCTGGACAATAATGGCACCTGGGGCAGAGTGCTCCTATCAGGAGAGTTCTTCCCATAGGAAGTGAGCCACCAGACCCAGAGAAGAGGCAGGGTCTCTGAGTGCAGCCCAGCATTTTGTACTTAGGCATATGTGTAACCAGTCACTGGAATGGAGGAGACTCGGGCACCTATGGAATCTGAGCGCAGCCTGATTAACCCTCCTGTGTGAGGAACTGCTATTTGCTTAGTGTTCTTGGACTAACACCTTGACAAGTCTTCCAAACTCTTGGAGAAATACAGAGCCTTCCTTGTGGTGGAAGGAATTGGGGTTAGACAGATAGGCAAATGGGCAGCCATGAAAAAATAACTCCTGGCTGTGGGCACCGAATGGATAGGGGGTGGTCCACTAAATAGGAAATGCCCTCTTGGCATAAACCTTTGACATGCACAGCCTGGGGCTCCAACATGATTGACAGTTTTGCCTTCACGTCCTTTGGATGCCACTGAGTCTGCATTTCAGGGAAAGTCCTTACTGGCTAGTGACGATAATCAAAGAAACGATTAGCTCGGCAAGCCTTATCCCACCTCAGAGGAGAGAAAGCCTTATCCCACCTCAGAGGGGAGAAAGCCTTATCCCCACCTCAGAGGGGAGAAAGCCTTATCCCATCTCAGAGGGAAGAAAGCCTTATCCCATCTCAGAGGGAAGAAAGCCTTATCCCTTCTCAGAGGGGAGAAAGCCTTATCCCTTCTCAGAGGGGAGAAAGCCTTATCCCATCTCAGAGGGGAGAAAGCCTTATCCCACCTCAGAGGGGAGAAAGCCTTATCCCACCTCAGAGGGGAGAAAGCCTTATCCCATCTCAGAGGAGAGAAAGCCTTATCCCATCTCAGAGGGGAGAAAGCCTTATCCCATCTCAGAGGGGAGAAAGCCTTATCCCATCTCAGAGGGGAGAAAGCCTTATCCCATCTCAGAGGAGAGAAAGCCAAGACGAGTCGAGTTGATGCTCTACAGCCTCAAGGATGGTAGGGGTGAGAAAGGGATGTGGATGACCAAAAAGAGAATTTGGAACATAGAGGTGAAGGAGTTGAAAGGGATAGAGGGTTTGTGTGTGGCAAACAAGGTCAAACAGGTATGTGTTGCTCTTTTGTATCAATTTGGCGCAAGCTAGAGTCATCTGAGTGGAGAGAACCTCAATCCAGAAATTACTCCTATAAGATCAGGCTGCAGGCTGGCCTGAAGGGCATATTTTAAAATAATTTATTATTTTTATTTTCGGTGCATTGGTGTTTTGCCTGTCTCTGTGTCTGTGTGAAGGTGTCTGCTGATGCCAGATCTTGTAGTTACAGACAGTTGTGAGCTGCTGTGTGGGTGTTGGGATTCGAATCCTGGTCCTCTGGAGGAATGGTCAGGGCTCTTAACAGTGGAGCCATTTCTCTAGGCCACCAAAGGGCCTTTTCTTAATTAGTGATTAATGTGGGAGGACCCAGCCTGTTGTGGGTAGGGCTTCCTGTGGGCCGGTTGTCCTGAGTGCTATAGCAAAGCAGGCTGAGCAAGCCATGAGGAGCAAGCCAGTAAGCAGTACCCCTCCATGGCCAATGAATCAGCTCCTGCCTACAGGTTCCTGTGCTGTTTGAGTTCCTGCCCTGACTTCCTTCAGTGATAAACAAAACTGTAGAAGTGTAAGCCAGATAAACCCTTCCCTCCCCAAACTGCTATTGATCATGGTGTTTCATCACAGCAATAGTAATCCTAACAAGACAAGGTATATATAGTATTTTACTTTTTTTTTTTAATCCAAATCTCAGTACACTATGTTCAGGCAGAGTGAAGATTTGAATTTCCTGCCACAGTTTATGATATGCCTGAATATAAACTTTCCTGAAAGTCTTTGGCCTCGGAACTGATCTTTTGGCTGTTGTATGTGAACCAAGCATTTAACAGCTCTGCTGCATGTATAGCCTGTGTGCCTTTTTTCAGGGATGAGCTATGGTTTGAAGTTGGGAACCAGTGTTAAGCTCTGTCCTCCATATTGGCTGACAGTCCATTTTCAGGAAAGAGTTCATCGGGATGAAAAGCGCATTAACTGACATGAAAACACTTAGACTCCAGGAAAGTTGTTTATAGACTAGTGTGTGAACAGGATGCCTGATTGAAAAAAGGAAAAATATAGCTGGGTGGGGACGGAAAAGCAAATCTGCTGGGTAGCCGGCCAAGTAACATCTGGCCGTATCACAAGCGGAGAGCGGTCGTCTTCAGAGCTGTGTTGTTTTTGTTCCGCTCATTGGGATGGCCTTCTCCATCAGCCTGTCAGCACGGCTGGAGCAGCTCCCTTGCCAGCTTTACCCCCTTCACCCCCTGGCCAGCTTCAGCCTCCTGCTGGTGCTGTTTGGTGGGAGGCTAAGGGAATTTGCTCTTATCCATGCCTTCCTGGGATACTCTTGGCATGGCTGAAAAATCCACTGGTTTGCTTACTGTTCTCTGCCACACTCTATTGTTATGTGGAAAGAAGCCAGTGAAAATGAACATCTGGCAGAGAAGCTTCCTGGTTTCAGGAAGGAGTTTGCTAGGCTGTCCTTTTCATTCTAGTATGACCTGTGCTGTGAAGTCTTGCTGCACAGTTAGTTATTCCAGGGTCAGGGAGCCACGGTGAGGGGGGCCATTAGGATCACAGCCTCAGTCAGATAAACATGTCAGCCAGGTCTGTGGCTTTTTGATGCTCTTTCTTCTTGACTTGGTTTTGTGAGAGGACACTGGGTGTGAATTGGCTGGGATCACTTGTTCTGTTTACCAACTAGAGTTAATGAGTGAGGTTGGCCGTGAGAAGTTTCAGTCTCCTAAATACCACATGCTCTGACCCTCAATTTTACCTTAATAACTTGTTTTCCTGGAGGTTAAGTCAGTATTATGTGGCGTGCTTCTATTTTCCTGTTAAAATGGTTTTAAATTGACTATGGATAGATACTTACAGAAATGCGTAGATTTCTTTTCTAATCCCAGCATCTGTGAGGCTGAGCAGCAAGAAGCTTACTGTTTGAAGCTTTGAGGCTAGCCTGGGATACATAGTGGAACCCTATTTAAACCAAACCAAACCAAACCAAACCAAATTTACACTACCTCTTCCGGCAATAATAATGACACACTTTCAAAGGCAAAGGAAGGAAAAGAAATGAATGTGTTGGAAGTCTAGCTCTGTTGGTCAAGTGCTTGCACAAAGTTCTGGCTTGATCCCTAAATGTGGAAATGTTGGCATACTAGTAATCCAGGAACTTGAGAGGGAGAGGTAGAAGGATCAGCTCCAGATTATGCTTGGCAACATATGGAATTTGAGGCCAGCCTAGGCTACATGGGACCCTGACTCAAAAGCAGCAAAACAAAAATCCCCAAGCCAACAGTAACAGCAAAGCAAACTCTGTAGTACAACAAAAGGATGCTAAGCTAATGTAGTATGTGCATCTTTAATGGACATCTTTACGTTATGTGCACCGCGTGCATGCCTCATGTCCATGGAGGCCAGAAAGGGCGTGAAATGGCCTAGAAATGGAGTTATAGACGAGCGTAAGCTATAATGTTGCTGCTGCAAACTGAACTCCAGTCTTCTGCAAGAGCGGGAGGTGCTCTCAATTGCTGAGCCATCTTTCTAGCTTCTCAAGTACACAGTCACTTATGAAAAGCAGTAGTAGACTTATGCAAACATGGGTGACTTGGTTTTAATATTGTTCTTGTAGAAGGACTATGGGGCACCTCTTCATTCTGTTCTCTGCTCTTTGTCCCTAGAATTATTTTATGTGATTTTTATGTTAGAGAAATCTCTACCCTCAAAGGTCATTTGGGTAGATAAATTGAACACTATTATATAAAAAAGCAGGAACTTTTTTCGGTGAACATGTAAGTTGGATGCTTCAAGTATAGTGAGGGACCAGAAAAGGTGTCTATTAGAATCTTGGTCATTTTCTGTATTTTTTGTAGAATTAGTTAGTTTTGATTCAAAGAAATAACGATTTTTAAAGGTTTAAAAGTATATATATTTATTTTGCTCAGTTGCTTCTTCTTGCTCTTTGTGACACTTTTTCACAGGACTAGAGCAGATTAGTGGTGAACTTGAAGATCTTGGGTGTTCGCTTGAATTTTCTTACTGGACCTTGACCGTTTTGTGGATTGTAACAAGGAAACAGCTGATGTACTTGTAGTTGTTCTTTTCTTCTGCTGTATTAAATTATCTCATTGCTGCAGTAGCAGTTTTTATGAATACATCCAACAGAAATTGCATATGTATCACTGTCCAGTTCGATGCTGTTTGCAATCGTGGCAACTGCCTATTTGTTTGCCTTAAACACCATGCAATCTAGCTGTGTCCCAAGGAGTTCATTTGGAAGCACTGGTTGATCAGATTGGCACTGGAGGATCGAATCTGGATGATGTGTATCTTAGTTAGGGTTTTATTGCTGTGAACATAACACCATGACCAAAGCAACTCTTACAAGGACATTTAATTGGGGCTGGCTTATAGATTCAGTGGTTCAGTCCATTATCATCAAGTCAGGAACATGGTAGCATACAGGCAGGCATGGTGCAGGAAGAGCTGAGAGTTCTGTATCTTCATCTGAAGGCTGCTAGTGGAAGACTGATTTCCAGGCAGCTAAGTTCAGGCTTTTAAGTCCACACCAACAGTGGCACACCTACTCCAACAAGGCCACACCTCCAAATAATGTCATTCCTTGGACCAATCATATTCAAACCATGACCATGTGGTACAGCCAGTAAGAGCTGTGGCAACTTCAAGAAGCAAGAGCTGGCTCTACAGTTGCATAAAGTGTCTCTGAGAAGGGAATTCAAACTGTTTTCATATTAAACTTCTCCCTAAGCATTTGATAGGTTCACAGTGCAATCTTTGTCTCCTTTACAAAACGAACTTCAGAACTTTGAAAATAATTAAAAGGAAAGACGTTAGAAATTCAAAAAGCAAAACAAAACTCCACCATAACAAACGAAAACAAGCCATCCTAATAAGTAGGAAAGTATAATACAGGAGCAAATCAAGATGCTGGCTGAATACCTGGGTCTCTACCACCGGCTATTTTATGGGCATATGGCATAGCCACCCTTTGATCACTCTTTCATCCATTACCAGTCACGTGGCCTCTGTATCTAAATCAATAGCAAAGAGGTGTGCACGTGGGTAGTTTGCAAAACAGCCAGCAGCATTTCCTGGGGTTCCATCTCCTCACTTCTTCCAGAATGTGTGCGTGGCAGGATAAAGCCAGACCAGGCAGTGATTCTGGAAGTGAAAGGAGACTTGAGGGTCACCCGAGGATTAGGATAGAGGAGGAAAGCCAGCCATCCTCAGGAAGCTGGGAACGGAACTTCACCTTTTGTGTGACCCGTGCTCTGTGAAGGCCTCTGGCCTTTCATGCCCCTGTACTTCAGAGTCTCACATAAAGGTTCAGGGGTTGAAGGAGCTGAGGACATGGTAGAGGAAAACAATCAAACTCAGGAGGAGCCTGACTGTAAAAGGATTATAAACGATGAAAAGTTAGACAGCAAAATGTGTACGGAAACAAGCCCCTAACGGTGTCTCGATGTTCTTGAGGCTCCTGTGGAGTTCTTGATCCTTTTCCTGTCTTCGTGTGCGTATACAACAGTTACTGCTCTGGCCTAAGAAGAACAGGTCTGACATCAAAATTCTTTTTTATATTTTGAGACAGAGTCTTTCTATATAGCCTTGACTATCCTAGAACTCACTATGTAGACCATGCTGGCCATGAACCATAAATGCTCTTGCATCTGTCCTTCCAGTTCTGGGATTAAAGGCAGGCATTAATGCGTGACAGAAGAGCGGCTTCCCTGGCTGGGCATCTAATGCAGACATGGTGGGAGCACTGAGCCACCAGGCAGAGTTGTGAAATTCTTCTTTAAAGCTTTATGTTTTTGTTTTTTTTTTAATTTGTATGCGTATGTGTGCATGTGTGTGAGTACCCATGGAAGCCAGAAGAGGGAGTTGGATCCCCTAGAATTGAAGTTATGGCTGTTCTCACCAGCCTGATGCAGTTACTGGGAACTGAATTGGGGGGATGGGTTGGGTGGGGCCTCTGAAAGATCAGTAATTGTTCTTTTTTTTTGTTTGTTTGTTTGTTTTCGAGACAGGGTTTCTCTGTATAGTCCTGGCTGTCCTGGAACTCACTCTGTAGACCAGGCTGGCCTCGAACTCAGAAATCCGCCTGCCTCTGCCTCCCAAGTGCTGGGATTAAAGACATGCGCCACCACCTCCCGGCTCAGTAATTGTTCTTAACTACCCGTCTGTCTCTTTAGTCTCCACTATACACAAAGCTGATTTGTGTAATTTGACCAGAGAATTACTTTGATTTAGTTAATGAATGTTTGAAAGATATAAATCATTGTGGGGAATTGATTTTTGCCCCAAAACTGTAAGTCATTCTTTAACTTTGGGTTCAATTGGTAGAGAAGACCGAGGTCATCAGACTGGTAGGAAAGGGACTAGTCTGTTTGGGGGCTCCTGGCTCAGAAAGTACAGCTGGCTTTGTTCAGCTGGTATGTACTTGTTGGTCTGCATGTTTGTGGTAGCAATGAGTTGGCGGCAGGTAGAGTCCATAGGCAGCAAGTGGAATTGCAGACAGAAGCGGAACACGGTTTCCACCCCACAAAATCAACTCTTGTTTTGGTTCAGTTTTGTGTATAGAAGGTGAGAGAAACAACACTGGGCAGCTCTTCAGGGAAGCATGCTGCTTGCCTAGGCTGCCTGTTCACATTCACTACCTCAGTTACTATGTGCTCGGCACATCTTGGCCATGGGGATTTGAAGGTTGAATCTCTTAAAAATTTTTTTTAACTAAAAATAATGCTCAGGATGTAGGTCACTCAGGATGTTCTGAGTTTGTTTGTTCCCATTAGTTCCTTCAAGTAATAGGCTTGCCTGGCGTTGTGGTACATGCCTTTATATTCCTAGCCCTTGGGAGGCAGTGACAGGTGGATCTCTGAGTTTGAGTCCAGCCCAGTCCAGGCCAGTCCTACATGGAAAAACTCTGTGTCACCTACCCTCTCTCTCTTCAAAAAAAAAAAAAAAGAGCTAACAGGTACATCTTAGTTTTATTGTGTTTTTCTGTAGGTTACAAGATAAGCCAGGAATGTAAAAACAGCTATGATTATCGTGTTACATCCTGAATGAGATAGCAAGACACATATACACATGTGAATAGCCATATGTATGCTTGTCTCCAGAATATACACCAGAAATACTCAGTATCTGTGGAGAACTGGTACCAAGACATCCTCTTGCACCCATACAAAATACCAACATTTGTGAATAGCCATGACTCAAAAATAACAATAATATTTGCAGATAGACTATATAAGCCTTTCCGTATACTTTAAATCATCTCTAGATTACTTAGACCTAGCGGTAATTGTTGTGTGAATACTGTATTGTTCAGGGAATAATGACCAGGGGAAAGACTGTGCTTTGTACAGATGTTAGTTCCATAGGCTTCATTACATAGGAGAGGGAGAAGAAGATTAGAGGCAAACATGCTCATAAGTGAGTGCTGGAGAAGGGTAAGCCTTGTGAAATGGGGGGGGGGTGGGGGGCTACATAACCCTTTATTCACAGGGACTCAGAGAAGTTATTGGTCTTTGGCATTCTGGCCTCTCATCACAATGTTGTATTAATTTTAGCTTCTGTTACTGCCGGATAGTGATAGAGGAGTGGTTTTATCTCCTCCATACTCTGTGTTGGCAGGGTTTTGTGGTACACATCTTTAATCCAACACTGGGAGGCACAGGCAGGTGGGATGGTTTGGTCTACATAGCTACTTCCAGACTAGCCAAGATTACTTAGTAAGATACTGTATTGAAAACAAATAAAAAAATTGGACAGATATGCTCACCTGCGTGACTTAAGACTTTTATCCATGTGTATTACTGAAAACAGGGAGAGTGGCCCTGTTTTGGAAAGAAGGAGTCCATCCCGCACACTAGTGGAAGGATTTAGCGCTTTGCAGAGATAAAGAGCCTGTGCGATGAGCGTGCTTTGCTATGTATCAACGAAGTGAAGGGCAAGGGAGGATATTTGTCTTCTGTAGCTTAAGTAGCTTAGTGAATGGTATTTTAAAATAGAACCAAGAGGTAAAGAAGGACTTTTATTGTCTGGAAACTTGGGAAGCTATGCTTCCTGTGCGGCCTGACTACAGAAGGGCTGCCAACTGGCATAGCACTGGTGAGAATATAAATTCTAGAAGATGGGCATGCAGTCCATCCTTTTGCGCATATTGGGCTTTTCAGCTAAAGTGTTACTGAGGTTCCAGAAAAAGTATTCTTGTAAATGAATGAATGGTGAGAATTTGTGTTGGTCTTGTCTTAAGGATGGTTGTGCATTCTTAGCTCTGGTACATTTATGTTCTCTAGTGCCTGGACTCCATCTCTTTATATGCCTTGGCTTGTGTTTTAGCAGGATAACTGAGTATTCAGCACTGAGTATTCAGTATATCATACAATACAGTTCCTGGACTTCTCACATTCAGAACTGTAAGTTAATATCCATGGCCACCCATACTCTGAATCAAAGAAAGTACCAGTATGACAAAGGCCTGCCTTTGGAAAGATTTTTTTAGCTTTGCTACAGGTTACTTAGGATTTAGGACAGAGTTAAGTGTAGGTGTATGTATGAGGTGTGTGTTTGTGTGTGTGTGTAAGTAAAATCTATTGTAGCCTAGCCTGGCCTAGAGATTGCTATGTATCTAAAAGGACTTTAAACTCCTGATTCTCCTGCCTGTACCTCCCATGTACTTAATTACAGGCATATGTCACCAACCTATGGTAGGACAGGACTTTTTTAACATGTGCATCTTTTAAAATTTTGGTTGGACAAGGTCTCCTGTAGCCCAAGTTAGCTTTGAGTTTGCTATGTAGGCTGACATGGTCCTTTTGTCACTCTGCCTTTCAAGTGGGTTACACACGTGAGCTTTCCAATTGGTTCTAATCCAGCTGAGAATGCTGGTCAGCCAGTAGTCTCTACTGGCAAACGCCTAGTATATTTTGGTGGTTCTAAGTAGAGTCTCTTTGATAGCTCAAGCCTAGAATCTGTCTGATCCACATGGACACGTTGTGCATTTCTTGGTTGTCAGTAAGTGGAGTTTTTATTTTGTTACTGGGATGACTTGTTGCTTTTGGCTTTCCTGATGCTGTTTTCTGGGGCCGTGAGTGGCACAGTGTTGCATAAAGCTCATTTCCTGCTGCACTTCAGCAGCATCCTCGCTTTTCTCTCATGATCCCCAGCCTGGAGGAAGTCAGCCTGTCTTTCCTTTTACAAAGTGGGGAGACAGAATGTTGACCTCTGAAGCAAGAGTAGGTTTATATTCTCCGGGCTCACCCAATGGTAAGAAAGCCAAACAGTGAAGGAGACAGTACTGACCTCAGAGTGGGACGTCTTGGGTGGGGGAATCCCAGACGAGAACATGTTGTTATAGGCAACACCCAGAGGAAAATGGACAAATCATGATAAGACTCAGTGGGGATTTCTGGGCCACCAAGAAAGCACTCGGTTGTCTTTGCAAACTCCTTCGTGTACATCCCTGCTCTGTCGCACATGGCAGGATCCTAACAATGTCCTAAAATGGTGATCAAAATTCAGAGGTCTACAGGGGTAAAGTGAATCCTTTAAACTAGCAAAATGTGTTTGGATTTGAGACAAAAGGGATTATCGGGGTCCTGGCAAGCCAGAGAAAAGATCCTGAGTCAGGCGCCATTAGCTTTGGCCTGTATTGGCAGGCAGGCCGGCAGGCATGCTGAGGCTTTCGGGTTTGCCTGATCAGATTAAAATTTGGATTTTTTTTATATGAAATCTTCCACATGTTTAAAGACATTTGGTAGTTTTAAATGCAATTAGAAACAACTTTCATTAGTGCATAATCAAACCACATCCACTTGCACAGTTAGGGAATGGAGCCTGGAGCTACCTGCTTTGCATTAAGGATTATCCTCTCCTGAGTCTTTGTCCTACTGTATTGTTGACATATGATGTATTAGGGTCTATCAAATGACTCGGTAGTGGGGTCAGCTTTTCCCTGCCCTGAAGAATGATCCTTTTGAAAGATAGCTCAGAAAATACATTGCTGAATTTTCTAAAAGACATGTCTTGGAGGTTAAAGGTTTGATTCTTTCTGAACTGTTGTTGCTAGGGGGATTGGCTGAGGAGAGGAAAACCCAACTCCCATCCAGTTTTTACGTTTGTCTTGATTTTGATGATATAACAGAGGCTTCATGTTCTACTTATCCTGATTCCTGAGACTCAAAATCTCCCAGGCTGCCTTGGGTTAAGTGAGAGTTTAGGAGTGTTTGTTCCCAGCAATAGCCAATAAGAGATTCTGCTGCTTTCCAGCTCTTTTCTTCAAATTCTGAGAGCTTACTTACACCTTGTTCCTACAGGAGGAGACCTGTGAGTCTGTCTTGGGAGTACATACATACATACACGTATGCATACATACAGTCTCTCTGGCAGACTTTTACATACCCTTAGGATTTAGACACTGACAAGACACCATCTGTACTTCTTTAAATGTGATACTTTAAATGTGCTCTACTTGATTTTTAGTTTTATGAGTTATATTTGGCAACTGTGTTTCATTGTTTAGCCTTACAATGTATAAGTTGGCCCAAGTAGATTTTAAACCATCAAAGGCAAGAAAGTGAGCACCTGCACACGTGCGCAGGCATGGTTGCATTATCTGTGTGTAGGGGAAGGTGGCAGTAGCGAGGATTTTATTCAAAGTAGTTACTTATTTGACTCTTTCTATTTAGATACTGGAATGACGATTTTGTCCTCAGAATACTCAGTGGCAATTGCTCATGGGAATCCTCACAGTTTACAGAGCCACTGATAATTGGATCTATTCTAATATGCCAGACAGGGTGCTTTGCCACTCGTAGAGTCCTCAATGGCCCTGGGATTAGAATACAATAGGGAGAAAGCAAGGGTGAAAATGATTAATGGTCTTGAAATACCATCACATTTGAAGCACTGTTCTTCAGAATCTGAGTCAGAGAGACATACATAATACTTTCATCTGTTACTGAGTTTTGTTTTATTTCTGTCCTGCCTGTGAACAAATTATGATCCCCCCCCCCCCAATTGAGACAGACTTACAGTATGTAGCTCTGTCTGGCCTACAGCTTGCTATGTAGACCAGTCTGGCCTTGAACTCAGATGAATCTGCCTGGAGTTGGGACTAAAGGCATGCCATGCAGGTGTGTGTGTGTGTGTGTGTGTGTGTGTGTGTATACGTGTGTTGGTTGCCTGTTCTGTTTGACTTTGTAGTCTGCACAGAATCTTCATTTTCTGCCATAGCCTCTCCTGAAGTCTCTCTACTTGGGCCCATGTATTGCTGCCATGAGAAGTACTTTTCACTGTTCCACAGTAACACTGACAGGGTTTGTGTTTCTTGTTATCATTTCTAGATGACACCATTGAAGCTCAGAAATCTATTGCTTTTATACTGGATCACGAGCAATCGGGATTTGAATTATAATGTAAAGGATTCCAATTATCAAACTTATCATTATACTTCATTGCTATCATTATAACCAGAAAGTATTCTCACATCTTAGGGTTCTTTAGTCTTTAAAGCAAGGTGAAGATATGATAGCAGGCTTTGGGTGGACAAACTTCAATATGTCCTATTTACTTAGAAACCATGCATGGTATGTGTGGCACCTCACTATCAAATAATGTCCCTATTGCCCAACCATGAGAAATAACAGAAGACATATTGTGCCTACCATGTATAAATATATGCATAGAGGAGAGAGAGGATGAATGGGCTGCTTGTCAGTGGCTGGCTGCCTCAGGAAGGACATAGTGGCAGCAGCAGGCCAGCAGACCCTGAGATCAGGACAGGGTAGGAGGGTCTGTTTAAAGGCTTGCTCAGAAGGGGTGTCAGAGTTTGAAAAGCCCTTGGTTTTGTTGCTGGTCGTTAGTGCCTGATGTCAAACTGTGGTTCATTTGTACCCGGGTTGAATTTCTCCTTTGAAGAGGACCAAACCTGGGTCATGGGCACACTTGAATAATCCCTGGGATTCATCATTCAGTTGCTGGATGTTGAGGGAGTTGTTGGAATTAGGGTAGATTGGCATGTATGAGTTGGTCATGGCTCTTCTTTTGAGTGAGAAGAGTTGGGGGTGTTACAGAATGTAAAGACTTCAGGGCCACTGTGGTACCTTGGCATAGTTTTAGCTACTTACAGCTCTCTTGGGGACTGCTTTGTAGGAAACTGAAGAGTGTTTGCCTCTAGAAAACATTGAGTACGTGACTGAGTTCAGCTATTGGAGTTGCATGGTGCTGCCCCCATCTCCCAACCCCATGTTGTGCTTTACACAGTTGAGTATACAGAGAACCCGTATGATGAGGGCCCCCCAATACCCACACTATATGCAGACACTCCTTTTTTATGCCCCATGTGCATGTTTGTTTGTTTGTTTTTTCCTTCTTCCTGAACACAGCCAAGTGTACCAGTTAAAGTTGAGTGGCACCTCTCCTAGACCTGCTGTGTTATGGGATCCCGTCGGGTTTCTTATCAGTCTCTGAACACTGCTATTACAGGTGTTTTTGTAATGTTTTTTTTTTCTTTTTATCCTCTTTCTTTGTTTAGAATCATGATTATTGCATTGCCTCTCTTAGACAAACTGGTAGGCTTTCTCACAGCTGCCTTTAAATCCTTCTGAAGATAGGGCCTGGAAAAGTGGTCCAAAGTTACCTTATCTTTGTCAGTGTTGAGGTTCCAGTCAGGTTAGGCAGAAGAGGAAATCAATTCTGTCCAGGTGGCACTGTCCTCAAGTGATCTCCCCATTGTCAGGCCTAGAATGTACTTTGTAGACCAGTTTGGCTCACAGAGGTCCACCTGCCTCTGTCTCTGGAGTGTGGACACATTCTTCTTTATGACATTTTATGGCGTTGAGCTTTTACAGAGTGCCCACTGGAGAAAACCACGGAAACAGTGTGTAGTCGACTCAAAGTCTCTATTGCAGCCAGCTGGAGGTGGAGGTAGAGTAAGGGGATTTTAAGGGCAAACCCCTCATCCTGGCATTTTGCTCTCCAGTGGCAGGAGGAGGTTTGTTCAAGGAAACAGTTTAACAGAGGCCAAGATAAGTTAGCTGGGGCACCTTGACCTCGGGTTCCTAGAATAGAGTTGGGTAATTTTCCATGGGGCTTCATCAAGGAGATCACATTCTAGTCAGACATCAATGGCCTCATCAAGAATACAAGGTGGTGGACCTTGTCCTGTCACAGTACTTTATAAATGAGTAAATAAACAAATATGTAAGTAAGTAAGTAAATAAATAAATAAAGTCACTTCTTAGATACATGTGGATGTATTTTTAAATTTGTTTATTTTCTGTACATGAATGCTCTGTTTACATGCATAGTACAAGAGGGAATCGGTTTCCATTACAGAATCTGATGAAACTTATGGCCCATAATATTCTTTTGCAAGTATATACCGAATTTTATTACCCAGTCATCTGCTTTTGCATCTTTGGGTTGTTTTATCCTTTGTTTATTGTGAATATTGCAGTTAGAAATATTAGTGTTGTTTTAGTTATATCTTCACAAATATTAGTTATCTGTTTAAGTGGTGTGTGTGTGTGTCTGTGTGTGTATGTGTGTGTGTATATGTATGTGTGTGTATATGTGTGTGTGTGTGTGTGTAGGTAGAATTGTGGGGTCATTTATTAAGTCTGTATATACCTTTTGTGTTGTTGAGACAGATACTGCTATATATTCCAGGCTGGCCTCAAACTCATGATTAGCCTGCTTCAGCCTCCTAAGTGCTGGGGTCGCAGGCACGTGCCCCTCTTCTTGTCTGTGGATACTTTTTGAAGAATGAGCACGTTGCTTTTCCTATTGGGTATGCCATTTTGCGTTCTTAACAGTAATGTAGAAGGAAGTATCCCAATTTATCCAAATCCTCCCGGTTTCCTCTAAGAAAAGTTCTCCACTTTCATAGATGCTCATGACTTTGTTGGTCCTATACAAGTGTTCTGTGAAAACCTCCCCATTTTTTTTTTTTTTTTTTTTTTTTTTTTTGGTTTTTCGAGACAGGGTTTCTCTGTGTAGCCCTGGCTGTCCTGGAACTCACTCTGTAGACCAGGCTAGCCTCGAACTCTCGAACTCAGAAATCCGCCTGCCTCTGCCTCCCAAGTGCTGGGATTAAAGGCGTGCGCCACCACCGCCCGGCTAAGCCTCCCCATTTTAAGATTGTGAATCTGAGTATGGGCCAGCACATGTGAGTTGTGTCTCCTGGAGCTGCATTTGGAGGTGGTCTTGAGCCTCCTGATGTGTGCTGGGAACTGAACTTGAGTCCACTTGGAGAGCAATGTGAGCCCTTCACTGCTGAGAAGTCACTCCTGCAGTCAAAGCCTGATCAACACATCCTACCTAGTCCTTAGGATCAGGGTGAGGAAGTGTTGGGAGGACCAGTGTTCCAGCCTCTAACAGTGTTGAGGCTTTAATTATTTGCCATGATTGGGCAGATAGACTTATTTTTAAGACATAAGCATAATTGTTCTCTCGTGTCGTAAGCCATGCCCTTTATTGACTGTAGTCTTTTTTTTTTTTTTTTTTTTTTTTTTTGGTTTTTCAAGACA
>NW_021604636.1:13150591-13172993 GCF_004785775.1 Grammomys surdaster | reverse complement strand
TTTTGGTTTTTCAAGACAGGGTTTCTCTGTGTAGTTCTGGCTGTCCTGGAACTCACTTGGTAGACCAGGCTGGCCTCGAACTCAGAAATCCGCCTGCCTCTGCCTCCCAAGTGCTGGGATTAAAGGCGTGCGCCACCACCGCCCGGCTTGACTGTAGTCTTAAACTTCTTTTTTCCCCACAGTTACCTTTGTAATGAGATGTAAGAGGAGGAGGGAAGTCCTGACTATGCAAAGGCCTGGAGAGCATGGGTCCTAAGCCTCTAAGAAGGGAAGTGGGAGTGTGGAGGGCAGGGTGGGGCCAGGGCTTTAGGGGAGAGAACAGGGGAAAATACACTGCTGTCCATTATCTGGTGAGAGAGAGGAGGCTCTATGGAGTGATGTGGCTGAGTGGGTCTCATTTGTTTTATAGTTAGTCTGAACTTAGAGACAGTTATCAAGATATTTTTACAACATAATTTTGTGGCATAGGACGTTGATATTATGTTAAAAAAATAACCTTTCTCTGGATTTTGATTCAAGTGTTTGTGTTTTCAGACTTATTGGGTAGCTGAGGCTGGCCTTGAACTCCTGATCCTCCTCCTCCTACTTCCTAAATTTGATCTATATTCCTAAGCAAAGTGCCTGTGACTGTCTAGCCTCCTGTTGTCCAAAGGCTGCCCATGAAGGCATTTCGTGCACGTCTTGTGTGGCCTTGTTTGATTATGCACATGCAGACAGCTCTGGCACAGCCATTTGTAGACTTGAGATGAAGGGTTGTGTGAACTTCAGAGCAGGCCAAGGTACCAGACATCATGAGCCTGACTGTGACAGCAACCTATATTTCAGTTGGGATTATCGCCAGAGCGGGATTGTGTGGTTTTGGCATCTGTCGGGTATTGACTCACCTGAGCTGGTGGAACAAGGAACAAAGAGCCAGTGTGAGGGGAACGTGCCCTCAGTGACAGGCATGCCAGCAGTATTCTTCTGTGGAGACCAGCTCCCCCATTCAATTTCACCCATGGTTCCCAGTGCATTGTCCACTTTTGTCAGTATAGTTGATATCTGCACACTAGGTCCTGCCTCAAAGCTCATCTCTCCATTAGCTGGCACCAAGCATTTACATGGAGCCGATGAGCGCCTCTGGTCACCTGAGAAGGATGGGAGGGTTAAGACTAGGGGGCCACATGCTTGACTTTCCAGCTCTGTATATTTTTGTTTTATTTCAGACAGGACCTCACTTTGCAGCCCAGGTTAGTCTAGACCTCACTCAGTAGCTTAGGCTAACCATTACTCATAGTGATCTCCTGCCTTATATTTCCAAAAGGATGGATTACGGATATAAAACCTTCAGGCCCAACTTGGATCTGGACTCATGGATGTGTACGTATTTCATTCAAAGTTTGTGGAAAGCAAGCTTTCAAAGAAAACAGATTGCATCTAAGATTGGAATGGGAGGTCAGAGGTGTGTCTTGTTCCCTACAAAGGACAAGTTTCCGGTCAGGTTTTATTTTATAGATGGAACCAGATTAGAGGGAGACTTATTTACACTCCCGTGGGCTTCTCTGGCTCCCTGGAATGACATCAATACCCTCAACGATTAAATAAAGCAAGAGCGATAATGAAAGACGACTGGCCATAGTGATTCCCTCAGGGGAACCATTTAGCTGCCTGCCTGAGTCATGCACTAGGAACCAAGCTGACTGTCCAAGCTGAACCAGTGTCCTCTAGGTTAGCTCCCTAACAATCAAGGATGTCAGGTAGTCACAAAGATAAGTTGTGGAAGCAGATGGCTTTTCAGTTGAACAGAAGAGGGAGGCACGTGCTGAGCTGGCAGCCACCCCCCTGCTGCTCATCCACTGCAGTTCTCATGTGAGCACTGGAGAACTGCCGCCTTACTGCCCCATCTCCCAATAATAGTGCAGGGGAAAAGAACAAGGTGGGAAGAGTGGGAGGAGAGGCAGCAGCCCGCTGTGTTCTGAGTACTCCTGCAGAGGCTTCCTTTTC
The DNA here is from genome assembly GCF_004785775.1 of Grammomys surdaster. Classification (NCBI taxonomy): domain Eukaryota; kingdom Metazoa; phylum Chordata; class Mammalia; order Rodentia; family Muridae; genus Grammomys; species Grammomys surdaster. The sequence continues at coordinate 13,171,010 of NW_021604636.1, read as the reverse complement.
CTGTGGATTCATTTCCTCAGCCGTCACTTGTCTATGCTCTGGTGTAACCTGTGAATCTTGCGTTTGGAGTTCACACTAACTAATCTTAAACTACCAGTCTATTCCTTTCTGGTTTATTCTCAGTGTGTTGTAGCTCTGATCTCCTCCCATACCTTTACATTTGGCTAACGTAACAACAGTATGAATGAGGTCTGGAGTAGGTCCCGTGGGCTTTACTGCTATTTTGGATGCATTATTACCTGGCTTACTTTCTCTACAACTCTGCATCATTGCCACCCCATTACCACCATCATCCTCATGGCCATACTGTGAACATGCCACCAGAGGGGAAACTGAGGCTTAGTTTCAGTAATTTGCCGGAAGGTCACACTACCAAAGAGTGGTGGAGGATGGCACTCTTTGCTACTTTCCCTACCTTTTCTCTCAAGTTGTGCTACTTCGAGGTGCTCTGCTATGTTAGTCTATGCCTTATCCCTGCCTACTGAGGGTCCCTCACACTTCCTTTTGGGCTTTGATTTTGACTTATTGAGTATTGGCTGATTTGCCAGGTGTCTGTGTCTTCATTGTCTGTGTCCAACCCGCTTCTTGTTCTTCCAGTTTATATTCTCATAACTTCGTAGGAGCTTCTGGTAATAGCTTACTATTTTACATGAAAGCAGCAGTTACCTAAATCATACTATTGCATTTGGAGCTTTGCATGCTAATGGTGACTGTGGCTCAAGGTGTTTTTATAGAAATAGCAAGCTGCTTAATTCAGAGTTGAAGCATCACAGCTTCAGTATCATGGGAAGCAAGTAGTCAGACCGTTTTTGGAACTGGCTTGCATTCTATCTCACTAATGGAGGAGCCTTTCCCCTGAGCTTCCTTCTCTGTGGACACGACAATACCCATTTGTCAGGATTATAAAGCAGATTCCATCAGAGAATGTGTGGAAAGCACCCCAAGGGCCTGAGATGATTAGGACAACCGTTAATGGTGCATCTTGCTTTGCTTTGACTCTTACCTTTGGTTCCAGTTTGAATGACTGGATTTTTCAACTTTGGACTGTTTGTTTTATATGCCTTTCTATTCAGATTGAATGTATCACCACCATCGGCTCTGCACACTTCCTTCTCCCATCTGCTTCCTGAAGTTCACTCTAGGTCACAGCCCATCATATTTTCTTGCTTCTTAGCAAAGGCTATGATTTTGAGGACAGGGAAATGGAGAATTGTTTAATGGGTACAGACTTTCATTTTTCAAAGATGAAAGCTCTGAAGATTTGTTGTTTAAGGAGACTATAGTTACATGGAATTGACTAGGAGGGTAAATTTACCTTTTCAAACACAACTAAATTACTTTTGTTTGCGGTTAGTTATTGGAAATGATATATGCACTCTCTCTCTCTCTCTCTCTCTCTCTCTCTCTCTCTCTGTGTGTGTGTGTGTGTGTGTAAGAGACAGAGAGAGACAGAGAGACAGAGAGAGGCAGAGAGAGACAGAGAGAGGCAGAGAGAGACAGAGAGAGGCAGAGAGAGACAGAGAGAGAGAGAGAGCTGTGCACTTACATGTAAAGACCCAAGGAGGACATTGGATGTCTTTTTCTATTGCCCTTTGCCTTATTACATTGAGAAGGGGAGAAGGGTCTCTCACTGAACCAGAGCATGCCTTTTTGGCTATGATGTGTGGGTATGGATCTTTTTGGATCTGTTTGTCTCTGGTCTTCAATGCTTGGGTTACAGGCATTGACAGCTATGCTTGGCTTTTTATGTGATGCTTGGGAGTTGAAGTCTGGCCCTCATGCTTGCACAGAAAGCATTCTTATCCTTATCTTTTAGGCCTCAATGAAAAAAAAATTTTTTTAAATGTTCCTTTGCTGGATTCCTAAAAACTATGTATCCCTGCAACCTACGAGTTCTGGGAGATTGTATAAACTGCGTGTCTTGTTCATACCTTCCTTTCTCCCACGTGACTTACAAAGCTCATGTCTGCTCTATCTTCTAAGTGATCATTGTGGAACCTTTCCCATTAGAGAATCCTGTGACTTAATAACCGTGAGCTTCCTTTGAGAGACGACGAGGTCACCACTGTCCTAGATATTAGGCCGCTGCTACTACTCACCTTCAACACTGTCTTGTTGTAGGTTTCTTATTTTGAGCCCTGAGGGTATGAGGTAGAAGAAGGGTATTTTACAGGTTTCCATTTTCACCAAGTACTCAGGACAAGATTTGGTATCAGAAAATCCTGTATTGTCTAGCATGAGTTTATTTGTTTCTGAATGAACTGGGTTCCTTCATTCCACTCTGTTACATGCAATATTAATCTGCAATTATATCTTCAAATATATAGCTATGATGGATGCATTATTGTCTTTGTAAAATATTTAGAAATATGAATATGCCATTGCTCTCAAAACTTTTGTTTTGAAATGGTTTTAATAAGGAAAGCACTTGATGCTAGGATGGAGGCCATAAATATAATTGCTCCTTGGGAAGATTAGTTAGAGCAATTGATAGCAGTGTGAAGGAACTGGCGACAAGACAGGAGTTCGTGTGGATTGCATATAGTGAAAGAATGCCTAACATTCATTTTATTTCCTGCAAAATAATAAATTGTAGACTATTTCCAATGAACTCTCATCTGAAAAGTAATAGGTAAGATGCCCCATTGGTTGATGTTTTATGAGATTTGGGAAATACTTTTTAGTGTGGATACTTACAGTGCAAACCAAACTCTAAATCAGTGAAGATACTTCGGACCCAGAGGATGGCTGTGTCTTCTCGATTATTTATTCCACAATCTCCTAAAGGTATAGTGGCTGCCATACTGTGCGCTGGTCGTTGACAGAAAAAGAAAATTGTCAAATGTCATGGATGTATTGTTGTCAGAATTCAAGCAGGGTGTCTTCTTGTAGTAGCTAGGTAGTCATTCTAATGATGAGTGGTGTCCGAGCTGATTAGCCAGAGTCGAAGGAGAGGATGTTCCTTGCAGAAAGAACACTCTTTATGATGAATTTATTGCAGCAAGCAACTCATACAGTATAGAAGTTGGGTAATTAACTTTCACTGAGCTTTTCAACACAAATCCGGTATATCTCCAGTGGACTGTTGGCAGACATTTGCAGGTAGCAGCTTCACAATCCAATCCATTCACATGCCAGTGATGCAAATATTCTGTACCACAGCTAGTTAGAGCCCAGTAATTTCTGGATGAGCTGATGGATAAGAGATGGAAATCAGAGTTCCGTGACTCAGGTGTCAATACATCTGGCTGAGGCAGAGCTGTCACTGCTGGAAAACCTAGACATTGATGTACATATCTGGCAAATTAAAGAGTGGTACACTTACATGTATATCAAAGGGACATGGGATAGACACAATATTTTTATGAGTTACCCCCACAAATATCTAGGGTGGAACTTAGAGTCCTCTCCTGTACAGTAGGACAGGAAGAGTTCACTCTAAAGAAATTCTAGAGTAGCTATTTCGAGTTTCTATGGAATATCTGATTCTAAGAGAAATTCCTGTGGGATTACTCAGCTATATTTTATGCCTGACCATCTTAGAGGACTGACTGAGAGAGGGTGGTATGTTAGATGCTTGATGAATGATTAGCAAGTGTCGTTTTAATTTTTTGAATTACTTCTTATATATTTTTGAAATTATGATTACGTCACTCCCATTGTTTTTACTCTCGTGTGGAAATGCCACTCCTGACAAGAGCTATTCTTGAATTGAAAGTGGTTATGAGACTTTTAATTCAGGGCAAGGCACACCTGGTCTCCAAGCTCCAAGCTCATGACGGCTGCTTTGACTCTTCTCGGTTTTCCCGTAAGTCCTCACATCTAGACAGGGTGTTAGAGATCTGATTCTTTGTCACTTCCTTGTCTTCTACGTGTGATCCTCCCTTCCACGGACTGGCATATACCGCAAGCGAGAGTTAAGGCACTGCCTCTTGATATCCTCCCAGTCCTTAGTCTATCCAGTCAGGTTTCATAGAACCTTTCTCTCATAATCTCATTCCCCTTTTGTATGTGTGTGGTGTGTATCTGTATATTTATTTTCTAGTGGGTATCAGTGCACATCACATAGTGCCTGAGAATGTTGAGGTTAACATTGGGTGTCTTTTTTTTTTTTTTTTTTTGGTTTTTTCGAGACAGGGTTTCTCTGTATAGCCCGGGCTGTCCTGGAACTCACTCTGTAGACCAGGCTGGCCTCGAACTCAGAAATCCGCCTGCCTCTGCCTCCCGAGTGCTGGGATTAAAGGCGTGCGCCACCACCGCCCGGCGTCTTTTTTTTTTTTTTATTGCTTTCCATCTTAAACACTCAAACAGAGTCTCTCTAAACTGGGAGCTTGATGTTTGGCTAATCTGGTTAGTCAGCTTGCTCTCTAGCTCTCTCTTGTGTGTTCTGGGGGTAACAGAGGGTTGCCCCACCCACGTGATTTTGACCTGGGTTCTAGAGATCTGAAGGATCCTCCCATTTGTATACAGTGAGTACTTTACTGGCTGAGCCCTGCTCCTCAGCTCCCTCAGTGCACTTTTGCTCCTTTGGTGCTGATCATAACTCTGTGTGCCGCTGCCCCAGCCTCCTCCCTGGCCTCTCTGCTTCTATGTTTACTACTCTTGATCACTCTGTATGTTGTATTTGCAGCAACTTGAGAAAACTACTTGCTTGTATCATTTTTCTTGGTTTAAAGGGTTTGAGGGGTTGGAGAGGTGGCTCACCAAACAGTTAAGAGCACTGGCTGCTCTTCCAGAGGCCCCAAGTTCTATTCCCAGTACCCACATGGAGACTTACAAACATCTGTAATGCGAGTCTTAGGGTATCTGATGCTCTCTTCTGGTTTCCATGGGCACTACATGCGTGCACACAGACATAGATGTAGGCTTTTGTAAGCTTCGTGCTGCACTTTACATTTAAGTACAGTTATTGACCTTGGAGTGACCTTTCTGCTCACGGTACAGCTCTGGCTCATGTCTGTCCTTCCTTCCTCCCTTCCGTCCTCCCTCCCTCCCTCCCCCTCTCTCATTCATTCATTCATTCATTCATTCATTTATTTTTTGGTTTTTCAAGACAGAATTTCTCTGTAGCCCTGGCTGTCCTGGAACTCACTCTGTAGACCAGGCTGGCCTTGAACTCAGAAATCTGCCTGCCTCTGCCTCCCAAGTGCTGGGATTAAAGACATGCACCACCACTGCCTGGAACGTTCTTTTTTCCTCTGTTCTTACTCTCTTTCTGGCTACTCTGGCTACTCTGAGCGCTGTGACTGCCACGTATTCCTGTCTCACAGCCTCCTTTTCCTTTGCTCTGTTCCCCGGCTTCCTGACCACTCTTCACTTGTGTGACCTCTGCTCTAGTTTAAATTTCCATTGTCATTCCTTTTTCCCAGGGTCTGTATCCTCACCCAATTCACGCTTCCTTCTGATAACCTCTATGAAGTCTTGCCAGAATTTGCTTTTGTCTTTCCATCACAGTACAAGAACGTCTAGGAACCATATATACTTGGTTTTCTCCCGTGCCACCCACCATGTCGCACAGGGACTGCTTCAAAAGCATTCATCAAGCAGAAGGCTGTTTAATCAAAATAAAAGTTAGCTTAGAGGGAACATCTTAAACTTTAAAAAAAAAAAAAACAAACAAGGCCCTCCAATTGCCATTGCTAACTACTTGCATGAGTGCTTAGCAGAGGATTGTCACAGGGTTTTAAGTAACTTGACATTCTATTTTTCTGCAAAATGAACTTGCCGGCGCCATTAGAATGTATCCTGGGAATTTAATAGGGTTTGTTACCAATGAGGCTGTGCAGCCTTAAGCAAGTTAACCAAGTTCACCCAGGCTTGTTTCTCCATATAACTGGGGAATATCATATCAACCTCACGTGCTTATGCCTGAAGATTGAGATTAGACATGCCTCATACTTAATACACTGCTTTGGACACTGTAGTTCAGGCATTTAAAAAATTCCTTCCTATCTCTGGAGATTAATGAGGACTTTAGGGGAAAACTCATTTACCTTATCTTGCAATCTTGTACTGCATGTAATCATACCCAGGGGTACTAATTTGAGGGTCATGAACTGGTTTAGGAGGAAAACATTCATCTTCAGGGCACAAATAAGCAATGAAGAGCTGTTTATTTAACAGTAAATAACCCTGTACCCCTCCCCTAAAGAAAGATATACATGGAATTCTTCACCATATCCCAAAGTTCGTTGCTTAACTTTTTAAAAAACACTGAACAGAGTCACTTAGATATTTTTTTATTCTATTTTAAGTAGCTATTCCAAAGAGCTGGGTTACATAAAACTATTTTCCTCATTTTGTGTATTCCAATATTTAAGAAGTTTTAGTAGTTCCACTTAAAACTCTGGAGTCTACAGTTCTAAGGACATTGTCAGCATAGAAGTGATTACAACCTTAAAAGAGATTAACCCTTTAAAATTCTTTAGTCGCTGACTATCCTGAAAATCTGCTGGTTTCTATTCAAATAATTAGATGGTAGATATATTTAAGGAATATTAATATGAATGTCGGGCTGTGTTTAGGGGAAATGCTTGGGCTAAGTTTATCAAGTCATCACACAATGATTCTCTGACATTAAGTCAGTTAGCCTACTCTTCCACAGCATGAGAACCCATACCAGTTGTAAGCCCGTTAGCTGAGGCCTTCAGAGGGTTGGGGTCTGAGCATTGACAGGTCAAGACCTTTGCATCTGCTGTCCCAAATATTGGCCTAGACAAGGACCTGCATTGTTTCAGCAGGGATGATGCTAATGTATCGATGTTGGGACAGGGTGATCAAGAGACATAACACCTTAAGCAAGTACTTAGTTTAAGTGTTTAGAACAGGGGCCTTTAGAGAGGACAGAGACAGATCTGAATTTCTTTTGGGCTCTCAGACTTTGGCACCAAGTCCTGTTGCTAAAGATCTTGGTAATATGTATAATCAGTTATTTGGAACATCAGGGTCATATGTGTGCCGGTATTCAGACAAGTCCATGTTCAGCTCTGCAGAACATTGTCCTCGTAGCAGCAGGGATTTATGTGATGCTGATGTCTAAACATCTGTTGACTTTGGTGTCTCTTCTTTGCTGTCTACTCAACCTCGTATGCAAACAGTTACAGGTTGAATTGATTGGCTGATGTTAACAAGCCAGAGGGAATGCCACGTTTTCACAGAGGGCACCGAAGACACTTATCATTACTTATTTATCTGCCTTTTATTTTGTTCTCCCTCACTTTTGTGTGGATTTACGGATCAACTCAAGTTGCTACGCTTATGTAGAAAGCATCCCTACCCATCATCTGATGCAAACTTGACACTTTCTCTCAGTGATTCTGGCCATTGAATCTTCCTTTGGTGTCTTTGTGTCTACAGGGGAACCATAGTTTCTGAAAAGCCACTTCTGACCACTTTATTGCTTATAAGGGCAGGCTGCCATGAAATGAATGGACAGAGCCACTTTTGCTGAAGTGCATGTCTGATTGTTTTAAAGCAGACTACTCCTTCCTTTCACCTCCTGAGCGTGGGTATGAGTGTTTGCCTCATATGTAAATGAATCACAGAGAGATGTGGGAATGACTTCTGCAGGTGCCCTGACCGAATCATTTGCTAGGCATTGAAATGCTGTCATGAAAGGATCTTAGTGGTTTTTTGCTATACCTGTGACATACTGTGGTATGTAACAGATCTTTTTCTTTTCACAGAATGCCATGAACCTACCTCCTGACAAAGCCAGGCTACTGCGGCAGTATGACAATGAGAAAAAATGGGAGCTGATCTGTGATCAGGTAAGAAACAGCTATTTTCTATGGAGGAAACAAAGAAAGGGGAAATACTATGTTGTTCCTGTGTGAGTTGAGCTTATCCTGGGAGATGCATGAAATTCTCCATTCTAATCTTTGGCTTCTGAGTTTCTTATCTCCAGAGGAAAGGTAGAAAGTTACTATGTTAGTCTTTTCATTATTTGAAATATTTCATGGAAAAGCAACTGAAAATGAAGTTATCTATTCTGTTTGCCTTCCTTGTTCTATTCTGTTTGTTTGTAGCAGCTTATGCTGCATAAGTGATTTTAGATCTTATGGTTTAATTGACCTTCCTGAAAACTAGCACATCGTCATGTAAGAAGGTAAATTGTTTATAAAGAAACATGGGTAGCTCATAACATTGCTGCCCACTTTAACTAGTTCCCAGCTGTTACTATTTTGTTTTTGAACTCATTATGACAAATTCATACCCTTCTGAGGGGTATAAAATAAGAAGTAAAAGAATAAAAAACTTTTATATTCAAAGTTTCCTCTCTGTGGTCTGTATCATAAACATCATTCTCTGGGTCTTCCCCATAGGAAATCCAGAGTGTGAGCTCTGCACTTGAAAAGAAAAGTTGTTGCCTCCCTATGTTTGCCTAGAAATATCTCTTCTATTTTCCCTGTTTTTTTTTTAAATGAATGCTAATATATTTTTTTAATTATTTTATTTATTTACATCCTGAATGTTGCCCCCCCTTCTGTCTTTAACAGTCAAATAAGGTCTATTTGGGTGGTTCCCACCCCCTTCTCTGCCCCTTTTTTGATACAGATACACACACACACACACACACAGACATCACATTTCTGTGTGTTGATACATTCACCAGCGACCATGTCTATGATTATCCTGTGTTCAGGTGCAATATGGCTTGATGGCAGAGTCTTACTTAGCATACAAGAGGTCTAGGATTTAATTCCAGTATCCAAGGTAGAGAAGACACAGAGAACACAAAAGCAAAGGTAGACTGAATTACTTACCTGCCTTCTTTCCTTCCTTTAAACTCCCCTCCACATACATACATACATACATACATACATACATACATACATACATACAATTTTTGAGGTTATATACATTTTATCATTTTCTTTTTCTCTTTCATTCTAACATTTCCAATATATCTCTTCCTTTCTCCTTTTCAAATTCATGGCTTCTTTTTTCACTAATTGTTGTTGAATGCATATATGTAAGTATCTTAGTCACTGTTTTACTGTTGTGAAGAAATACAATGACGAAGGCAACTCTTATAGAAGAAAGCACTGGGAAATTACTTATAGTTTTATAGGTTTAGTTTATTACTCTGTCGCTGAGAGCATGGTGCTGGATAAGTAGTTAAGAGCTACATTCTAATCTTTTGGCAGAAAAAGACACTGGGCTTTGTGTCTTGCAAAGCTTTTAGAGCTCAGAGCCCACCCCAGTGATGCACTTCCTCCCATAAGGCCACACCTCCTAATCCTTCTAATCTTATCAAAGAGTTCTACTCTGTGGTGAATAACATTCAATATATGAGCATATACCGGCCATTCCTGTTCAACTACCACATTCCACTCTCTGGTGTTCTTAGGTTTGTAGCCATATCATAGTACAAACTGCATTTAGCCGATCTTTAAAAGTTTTCCTAGTCTTCACAGTATCAACAGTATTTGAGAGTTCAAAGATTCTTCTGAGATGTCTGGCAATCTCATAACCATAAGTCCCTGTAAAAAGAAAAAGTCATTATCATGTACTTCCAACATACAATGGCACAGTATGTACATTACCGTCCCAAAAGGGAGTAAAGTGAGCATAGTGAAAAAACACTGGACCAAAGACCAAAATCCATCCAAGCAAACTCTAAATTCTTCATCTCCATGTCTGATGTCAAAGCACTCTTCAGATCTCTAACTTCTTTCAGCATTGTTGGCTGCAGTACACTTTTCTTGTTCTAGTTCCACACCTGGTCAGCATTTCTTCTTTGCAGATATTCTACATCTCTGCCATCTCCAACATTCTGCCTCTGGAGGGTGTTTTTCTCCTATTTAAATCCCTAACCCTAACCCTAAGCCCAACCCCAACCCCAACCCCACCCTAACTCTGATTCCACAACTTCTTTCTTATACCCTTGACTCTAATGCCAGAACCATGTGGCCAAAACTGTCAAGTTAATTGATTGACTTGACTTAAAGCATTAACGTGTTTTCCTAATCCAAACTCCCAAAGTTAACATTCCACCAACAAGCTGCACAGTCATACCTTTCACAGCACTATCCCAGTCCCTGGTACCAACTTTCGTGTTAATCAGTCCTCTATCGTTGTGCACAGACACTGACCATGGCAGCTCTCATAAAAGAAAGCATTTAACTGGGGCTTGCTTCCAGTTTCAGAGGCTTAGTCCGTTATCAACATTGGAGGGAACATGGTCGCAGGCACGTAAAGCATGATGCTGGTGCAGTAGTTGAGAACTACATACTGTTCTGCAGACTGAGAGAGTGTGTGAGTCTGGGCCTACCTAGCATGGGCTTTTTAAATCTCAAAATCCATCCCGAGTGACACACTTTCTCAACAATGTATACCTCATCATCCTTTCAATCCTATCAAACAGTTCTATTCCCCAGTGACTAAACATTCAATTATATGAGCCTATGTAGTCCATTCTAATTCAACTACCACAGTTTTATATATATATTCCTAAATACACACCATGCTCAGTCTGTAAGATGTTACTTGTATGTATATTCTCAGGGCTGACCATTTGGTATTAGGTAACCAGCTGGCATGCTCTTCCCTAGGAAGACTATTTTTCTTACTCTCAGTATTCCTTAGTTGCCTGTTCACAGATTACTTTCTATTTAAAAGTCTTTCCAGGTTTCTTTCTAGCTTTACTCCTTTTGGGGGGTGGGGGTGGGAGCTTGGTTTTTTCAAGACAGTGTTTCTTTGTGTAGTTTTTGGAACTCATGCTATAGACTATGCTGGTTTCCATTATTTCTTTACTTCCTAAGGTATTCCAGAAAGGGCATGCTGGAAGATTTTTGACAGACAGCCATGTTTTTCTCTCAGACTAAGAATGTCTTCCCATGGCTGATGTTGAGGACTTTGGGATCTTGATGTGAGGAGGGGCATGTCAGGTTTACAGATTGCAGTTCTTGTTTTCAGGTCCTCATGGTTAAGATACTTCTATTAACCAACCGCCTGTGTGTTGGAATAGCAGAGCTTAGGACATCCATATGTCACTTCTGTGTATGCCCCTTCACTACAGCAGCTCCACGAGCTCTGAGGTGTCATGGCTGATTTGCTGATAACAGTTAAAGAACAATGGTTATTAGTGCTCAAAGCCAGCAGTTAGTAAGTTATCTTTGTGCCTAATCTCCAAATGAGTGACACTTAGCAGTGCCTTTCTGTAATGTAAGGGGACAAGCCAGACCTAGAGATTGAGCACCTTCCAAAGGTCGCATAAGTAGTGGTGAAATAGCTGGCACGCTGGTTTTGGTGAAGATAGGTACAGACTCTAGTTGGTGTCCTAACCACTGCTCTCTGCTGCCCTCCCCATAGAGTCAAAGTATGACTGATACATCAAGAAAGAAACATTGAGGGTTCTCTTCATTCTCCTGTTTGTAGTGTGTTAGTTTCATTAAAAGGGACAAAGGAAGCAGGGAGTTGTAACTTGACACTGAGCCTTGCCACCCCGTGGCTACTATGATGAATAACCAGTCTTGGTTAATTATGCATACTTCATTGTGGAAATGGGTGCCAGCAAAAGTGACTTCTGATGCATATGTATAGCCCGTGAGTGTACCTCACGTGTAACTATATGTGTGAGGGACAAGAGGGATAGAAGCTGAAAGCTTCTGTCATGTGCCATTCCACATGGGTGCTCATCTTAATCCTATGTATGAATCGTGTCACACATATGTGGGTCTGTCTGGTGTCTACCTGATAGAGAGTAATGATAAGCTTTGTGATTGTGATTCTATTTATATGAAGTGTCCAGAACAGGAAGCCCCGTAGAGCAGAAAGTAGGCTAGTGATTGCCACAGCCTGGGATATGAGCAGCTGCTGTTGGCCATGGGTTTTTCTCTGATCTGATAGAAAGTTCTTTAGTTACACAGAATGATGGTTGTACAACCATGTGAATGTGCAAGAGCTGCCTACTTAACAGTATAAAATTTTTTGAATATAAATTAATAATTGAATTATAAAAATATTTGTTTCAACATTGCAGGGTGAGAAACCCAAGAGGGAACTTATTAGAAAAGCTTTTTTTTTTTTTAAATCTCAAATCTGTTTAGGATCTCGTTGTGAGCAAATTAAATATAAGATTTTCTTGAAAAACTGGGAACATTTGAGAAGAATCTGGGTAGCTATTGTTCAATTTTGTTGTGTTTGTAGATACATGATTCTGTCTTTATTTTTAAAGATGTGGATACTGATTTAGGCATGAAAGATTACTAGAGCTTTTTTTGCAATGTTTTATCAAAGGAGAAATTAAAGGGACTCATCAAGAAACTTGGAAACATCCCACTAACTGTTAAAACCTGGCTCTGGGATATGTTAGGGTGCATTTTAGTATACTCTCAGCTTTTGTGTATGTTTGATGTTTAATTACACTATATAATATTTAGAAAAGACATGTACTGCAGAATAATCTTTTTCATTAATTTAAGAATGTGACTAACTGCCGGGCGGTGGTGGCACACACCTTTAATCCCAGGACTTGGGAGGCAGAGGCAGGCGGATTTCTGAGTTCGAGGCCAGCCTGGTCTACAGAGTGAGTTCCAGGATAGCCAGGGCTATACAGAGAAACCCTGTCTCAAAATCAAAAAAAAAAAAAAAGAGTGTGACTAACTTGTTTATTGTGAGAATTAGAGGTGATAGGTGTAAAATATATGGAGTAATACTTGGGATAAAATAGGCACTTTATAAATACACTCCATGGTTGCTTCTATGCTTGCTGGAGGACAAGATATTAAACATTGCTACCAGTATTGTCTCTGTCATCAACTTGCTCCCAACGATTCAGGAAAATGGATTATATTGAATAGATCATCTCATGCTACCCATATGTTCCTTATGGTGTCAACACATGCTTATATGACGCTGTGAGGAAAAGCATCAGCTGTAGCTTTTAGGTAAAGAAAGTCCCTGTGTTGTAAAGCCTTAGATACTGTGGAGTGTGACCATTGATGCGTGACATCATTCCAAGACACGAATACATTTTTTTTTTTCATTTTGAAATAGTGATGTTGATATTGATATATGTTGTTTAGGATACATGCTTTAGACATGGTGTTTAAAAAAACCAAACTTTCCAAGAGAGCTTGGTGAATGGTAGTGTTGGAGCATAGCAGGAACCTACGCAGGAAGTAGCACAGTTTCCATTCCGTACACAATCACCATTGGGACGATAGGAATCACGGAGTTTGTGCACTCCTCCCCGTATCATTGGCTGCTGCATTATTCGGAGTCAAATGTGTGGCTCTCCTTTCCCACTCTGGTATTTCAGTGACATAGTTTGTTTACAAGCCTCATCCAGGGCTCCCTCTAATTTGTTTTTCTGGTCCATATTTTCCTTCTGCAATGATTTTGGTCATTGAAAAAAGTTTTGCTTGAGGTTGAATACATTTGTAGCCATTATCTTGAGCAAGATGACTAGCATTTATCAGCCTTACTGGTGTACAGAGATTACTTGCTTTACTATCTCCTGAACTTAAGTGCTCTGTGAGTTGAACCTGCTCTGCCTTTCCCAGAGGGAGCAAATGCAGAACAACAGATGCTTTAGAAAAGACCTGACTCCGCTCCATCTCATCCTCATCTCTATTCTCTTGCTTCTGTTCTTCCTTCCCTTTCAGTTCTTTTGTTTTGAGACAGGATCTTACTCTGTAACCCAGGTTGCCTGAGAACTCAACACTGTGTACTGCAGTCTAACCCACTGCTTGTGGGATCCTCCTCCTTTACTCTCCCAAGGTACTGAGATAACACCCATGAACCACTACGTGGGTTGTTTTATTTTCTTTATTATTTTTTGTACTATTTTTTTACTATTGTTGTGAATGTATGTGAGAGCCTGCATTCTGACACTTATGTGGTGGTCAGAGGGCAGTTGTGTGAAGTCAGGTTTCTTCTTCCACCATTACATAGGTTCTGGGGATTGAACTTTAGGTCTCCAGGCTTTTGCAGCAAATGCCTGTACCTACTGATCCTCTGAGCCCTGGTTTTAGTGTTTTGGTGTTCATGTTGGAGCTCATTGGCTAGTAAGCAAAAGCCACAGGGAGCTGATCATGTTCTTTTCTATGGAGTGTCAGCTTTAGGTAACTGGGGCTTCTTAGGACACCAGTGATGATGAGTGAACAGTGACGAGGGCTCAGGGAGTGCTTTATAACCTGCCTCATTGTCAGTGTCTGTTCTGGAAGTGCATCCAGAGTAGAGCAGAGCAGGCTGAAGACCACATCCAAGAGTGGTTCCTTTCCCAATTCCTGCAAGAATAGTTCCATCCCTTCCTCATGCAAGTGTGGTTCCATCTTCTCCTCATGCAAGAATGGTTCCATCCCCTCCTCATGCAAGTGTGGTTCCATCTTCATGAGTCATTCCTCCTTCTTCTGCTCCCAGACTTCTGATTTAATCATCACTTAACACTATTCCCTCATTAGAGGGTCTGATTCTACATCTAGCCCCACTTACCCAGCTGTTGGGAAAGAAACAACCTCTGACTTTCTGGCATCTCTACTGTAATGCTGTTTGATGCTAAATTGCTCAGAGTTTTACTCCACCTTTTGTATTTGTGCAGTGTGTTGAAAAGGCACTCATTTGGGAGGGTGTTTCTTTTCAAGTTGTCCGACAACCTTCCTTTTGTCTTTTATTTTGGTCTTTCTTCTATTTAACCAGTGTCCTTTTAACCTGTGAATGAGTCAGGGTTCCTTGGATATTTTGTTTTCTAGTTAATTATAAAAGGTAAAAAATGTGTTTCTTATATTCAAATAAAAGCCATCATGATTAAATAAATAACCGCATAATATTTTTTATTGCTTATGTTTTCCAGTTTTCTTTCAGGTGTATTTTCTCTTTTAGACATGCACTGGGTCAGTGGCATACTGTATCTGGGTGTGTAGATGCCTTTGAGCCCAGGACAGGTTTTACTGCTGGCAAACAGTGAAGATGCTGGTCAGGCCTTTTCATAGGAGTTCTTACTTTTCTTTACATTTTCCTAGTAGATTTCTTCACCACACAGTGGCTTAGGTCCTGAACTAGATTTGGGTTTAATGGGTGATAAACAGATGGAGCGTTTTTTTGTTTTGTTGAGAATGTCATAGGAGATAGAGAATTGTCTATTTGCTTTGTGAGTCAGTGAGCTTATTCAGTTCATCAGCTTGTGATCTGATTGCTCCATTGTCCAGCTCTGTTTTCTCTTGTATTGGAAAGAACTTTTGTCCTGTTGCTTTGGTGACAGTTTGATATAACCAGTTACTAACAATTTTGTACCTTGTGAATTTAAAACCAACTGATAATTTCATTGAGGGTTACAAATTGACAGTTGCCTAATTCCCTTCTATGTTAAATTAATGTCTTTGTTTGCTTTCTATTGCTGTGACAAAACATTCTAACTAAAATCATTATGGGTAGGTCACCTAGACCAGTAGGGAGTTCTTTCAAACCTGGCCTTAAAGGGGCAGTAGCCAGGAGATAAGAAAGAAAAGACAGCTGTTTTTGGAAGATCTTTCACAAGCTATGCCTTATGCCAAGCAAGCTTATTAAGAAGTACAACATCTTATATGCTATTTCCAAGAAAGAAATGGGACAGAGACATCAGAAACTATCAAACATCAGGACAAAGTCAGCAGAAGACTAATAAAGCAATGTTGTATAAAAGGAACCTAGGGGATCTCAAGTACAGGCCGAGCATGCAGCAGCCTTGAGGTTGATAACTCTAGTCTCTTCAAGAAGAAAAGCCAAGTTTCCAGCAACCAAAACCTTTAGTTACACAAGGTTGTGTCCCCTTTCCAACACAAGGGAAAGCACAGCTAGACAATGGACCAATCGGATCACAGCCTGATGTAACCTCACTGACGCACAAAGCAAATAGGTCATTCTCTATCTTTTATGGCATTCTCAACAAAAAACCACCTTCTTCAAGGCCCTGACCTTAGCATCAGAAGCCAGCTCCTGAGCAAGGACAAAGAACTAAGTTTCTTTTGTCCTATCGTTAGGGCCTCTCAGAAAGTTTTGGGTTGGTCTGGCTCTCAACAGGAAGGAAAGGGTTAATTTGACTCACTTATATGTCCCAATCACAGTCTGTTATGAAGAGAAGTAAGGGTAAGAACTGAAATAGAGACGGTGGAGGTCTCTGTGTGCTGGCTTGCTTCCCATGGCTTGCTGAGCCTGTTTTTCTTTGTCTGTCTGTGTGCATTTGGTGTTTGGCCTGTATGCATGTTTGTGTGAGTGAGTTGGAGCCACTGGAACTTGAGCTATAGATACTTGTAAGCTGTCATGTGGGTGCAGGGAATTGGACCTGGGTTCTCTGGAGAAGAGTAGCCAGTGATCTTAATTGCTGAGCCATTTCTCCATCCCTTCAGCCTCCTGTGCATGGGTGGCACTTCCTATGGGAGGCTTGGCCATCTCTCATCATTCATCAGTCATGGCAACGCTCCCCCAGACTTGCCTATTGGCAGTCTGATGGAGGTAATTCCTCAGTTGAGATTCTTGTTCCCTGATGACCCTGTTTTGTGTCAACCTGACAATAGCCAGCCAGCATAGTTAGCAACTAGTATTTGCAACTGGGTCTTAATTCTTCCTTGTATATAATTTCTGATTTATTTGGGGGGTGGGGGTGGTAGTGTCTGTTGCCATCTTCCTTCCTTCCTTCCTTCCTTCCTTCCTTCCTTCCTTCCTTCCTTCCTTCCTTCCTTTCTTTCTTCCTTCCTTCTTTCTTTCAAAAGAATTTATTTATTTACTTATCTGAATACACTATTGCTGTCTTGAGACACACCAGAGGAGGGCATCAGATCCCATTACAGATGGTTGTGAGCCACCATGTCGTTGCTGGGAACTGAACTCAGGACTTCTGGAAGAGCAGTCAGTGATCTAAACTGCTGAGCCATCTCTCCAGCCCGCCATTTTTCAAAATAAGGATTTGGTTTAATGGATAACTCAACAAAGTAGCTGGTGAGTCTCCTTTTTTTTTTTTCCCCCTGTGAAGTATCACACAGAATGCTTGGATTTTCATCATTTTGTGTCAGTCTAGATTCTCCTTTTGAGATTTTATCATCACTTCTTTGACCAGTAGTAACAGATTCATGCAGACTCTTGTACTTTTTTTTAAAAAAAATTTAACACAGCCACTAATTCCTGAGAAATCATTTTATGCTATAAAAATAAACTGTTAGGTTTAACTTGTAAGTTCTTTGCTCCTTAAACTAAGTCATTTCCATAAGGAAACCTCCCCCTCCCCATGGGGTATGATACAGAGGAAAATGTGAGATTGGCAGGTGCTAGACAGATTTTTTTTCCCAGCTTGTGTTTAGACTTCGAAAAAACAAATTCAAAGCTTGTGAGTTCATCCTGATAGTTCCAAGTAAAATGTTATTATCAACTTACTCTCTTTGGTTTGATATTTATCACTCTTACATTGAAATGTGTAGTTTCTAACATTACTGTAACTATATGTTCTTATACTGTGAAAAAAAGTTGGAAGGGAATATATCGCTCAAAGTGCTTGCCTAGTGTGCAGGAGGCTCTATGTTGTATCCCCCAGCACTGCAACAAATAAGATATAAAGATGTCTAAACAAAAATTCAAAATCACAGCCCTAGTAGCACTAGCCATAAAATTAATGTAGTATAAATGTTCTTGGTCATTTTGTGTGTTACAAAAATACCTAGTTTGATGGTTTAAAACAACATAAACTTATTCTTTTAAAGTCTTAGAAACCAGAAATCTGAAGTTAGAGAGCTGACTGGATGGGCCCTTTTCCTCCCGAAGTGTCTAGAGGAGATGCCTTCTTTGCTAGTCCCAGTTTCCTGTGGCCATAGTTATTCTTTGCCTGGTGGCTGTGTAAGTGCAGCATCTGCTTCCATTTCGATGTGGCCTTTCTCTCTCTGTCTCTCTCTCTTTTTTTTTTTGCATTTGTATCTTTATCTACCCACCCACCCTCTTTCCTTCCCATCCATCCATCCATCCATCCATCCATCCATCCATCCATCCATCCATCCATCCATCCAAGTACACTGCAAATATCTTCAGATACACCAGAATAGGGTATGAGATCCCATTATAGATGGTTTTGAACTACTGTGTGGTTTCTGGGAACCGAACTTAGGACCTCTGGAAGAGCCATCTCTTCAGCCCCTGTATCTTTTTTCTTCCATTGTCTTATATGAGGGCAGTTTGAATTCAAGGCAATTAGGATAGTCTAACACTGAGATCCTTAATTTTATTACATCTACCTGGGCCTTTTTTTTTTCTTTTTCCAATTATGATCACATTCATTGGTGTGGGTTCAGGGCATGAACTCAGATTTTAGTGGGGCACTGTTCAGTCCGTTATGGATGCCAAGATAAGCTTTTTGTTTGCAGGGACCAGAGTTTGATATTGTTGGTTATGGAGGGCAAAGTTACACATCATTATTGTCTTTTGAACATTAAGCTTCATCTTCATTTGGGAAGAACTGTCTTCTAACCTGTGACACAGTAGACAGGCAGATGCTCCCATGGGAAGCCATTGGGGAGAGGCTAGAGAGAAGCACTTTGCTCTCCACTCTTATTCTATTGAGAAGGTCCATGAAGAACAATGAGAATGGGAAGCTCAAGAAAGAAAAAACAATGTTCTGGAAACAGAAACAGCCATTACTATCTCTTCCATGACAGCCAAATTTGGCTGGCCCATTTGTTTTAGGCTGAATTCATATCAAAGTTTACTTTTTCACATGAACAAACACTGAACTCCACAGAATTCTATACAGTTATTCATTAGAGATGTGTTTTCCTGAGAAGTTGCAAAAAGCTAGTTGTTGGTTAAGTAAATAAACTTTTCAAAGTTGTAAAAACAACATGACCATTTGTCATCTGATGTTTGACAACGATGCCAAAAATATACACTGGAGAGAAGACAACATCTTCGACAAACAATGGCTGGAAAATTGGATGTCTACCTGTAGAAGCATGAAATTAGACCCATATGTTTTACCTGCACAGCTTCAAGCGGATTAAAGACATTCATGTGAAGCCTGAGACCCTGGAGCTGCCAGGAAACCTGGGTAGTGTGCCATCAGATACAGGTGTAAGAAGGGATGGTCTAGATAGGACTCTGTTTGCTCAAGAACTAAGGCCAGCAGTTGGCAATTGGGACCTCATAAGATGAAAACCATCTGTACAATTAAGGAGACAAATGAAGAGAAAGCCCATAGAATGGGAGAGACTTGTTGCCAACTGCACATCTGACAGGATTAATATCCAGGATATACAAAGAACTAAGAAGAAGGAAAGAAAGAGAAAACAAATGACTAAAGTAAAGATGTGCTTTTGATCTGCACAGAGACGTCTCAGAATGGCTAAGACAAATCTAAAGGGTTCAGCATCCTCAGCAACGAGGGAAATGCCACTTTTAAACTACTCTGAGATTTTTATCTTACGCTAGTCAGAATGTCCAAGGTCAAGAAAACAACTGGCAGTAATTGCTAGCCAGGGTGTGAGGCAAAAGAAACACCCATTCACTGTGGCTGGGATTTGCAACCACTGTGGAGAATTCTTAAAAAAGTAAAAGTAGATCCACCATATGACTCGGCTATACCACTCCTCGGTATATGGCTAGTGTGGCCTTTGACTTGATAGCCTGCTCAACCATGTTCACTGATGCTGTGTTCACAATAGCTAGGGACGGGGTGCGGGGAGGGAGGAAGAGAGGAAGAGATGAATGGCTCATGAGTTGAGAATGAGTTTGGATAATGAGGAGGACTTAGAAGATGGGCATGGGGTAGAAATGATGCAACTATAGTGCTCATATATAAATTGTCAAACCCACAGAAATTTAAACAATTTTAAAAGTTACAGGAGGGAAGTTAGTTGTCAGACAAGGCAGAGTGAGTTGCCCAGTTGTGCATGAGTTTCCCCAGACAGATACTCTTTTGTAATTTTCTGGGCTGGGAAATACTTAAAATGGTTACTGTTATCAGTTTGTTTATACTCTGTCCCAGCAGTGTGAGTCCAAGAGAACTGACAAGAGAGCAGAGTTAGTTGTTGCCGACCCTTTTTGTTTTCTGAAAGGTATTTTTATCTTGAGCCATCTTTTGTTTGAAACGTTGAAGGGCCCATCTTTCTTTTCTCAACGTCTCCTGAGCTCAGCGAAGGCTCTCCTTTAGTTGTTGCTGCCAAGAAGACAGGGTTCTTCCAGTTTCCTTTCCAGAGGCAGTTCCTGTCCATTAGGACTCGGTCCAGGTCTGCAACTGCTTCATTCTAAAACCCTGGAGAAGCTATCAAAGGGGCAGATGGCGGGTCCCTGTGTGTTAATATTGCTGAAGTCCTGGAAAACTGTATGGGAACTTAGAATTGAGTTTGTGTCTATGCTTTTCCAAAGTGTTCCTTTGTCACACAGCTTTTATAGAGGGGGAAAAAATGCTGGCCTTCCTCAACTAACTCCCTCCCTCCCTCCCTCCCTCCCTCCCTCCCTC
>NW_021604636.1:13141293-13150191 GCF_004785775.1 Grammomys surdaster | reverse complement strand
CTTTCTTTCTTTCTTTTCCTGAGAGAGAATTCTCTAGTTCAGGCTGGTTTTGAACTCACAGCAGGTTTTTTGCCTAGGCCTCCCCAGTGTTGGTATCCCAGGTGAGTGAACAGCTTATTAATACTTTCTGAGCTTGTCCTTTGACACAGATGCTTTATCAGAAGTACTGTTTGGCATCCATGGCTAGTCAACTGCCAGAGAACATCGGACTCAAAGTTGTATGCTTTCTTTTGCTCCAGAGAACATAGCATTGATTGCCTTCCTGCCTGGTAACTGGTAGTATAAATGTAATTGTAGATTCTTTTTCTCTTTAAAATGCACACATAGATTCTCATCATTTAGGAAATTGACTGTGTAGTGAATTTGAGGCCAGAGCCCACCCTGTCTTAAAAAGGAAAAACAGAAAGAAGGAAAAAGACTTAAGCTGGTTGATTGCCTGACTCATGTGGCATGAAATTATAAATGGTTTTTTTTTGTTTTTGTTTTTGTTTTTGTTTTTGTTTTTCGAGACAGGGTTTCTCTGTGTAGCCCTGGCTGTCCTGGAACTCACTCTGTAGACCAGGCTGGCCTCGAACTCAGAAATCCACCTGCCTCTGCCTCCCAAGTGCTGGGATTAAAGGCGTGCGCCACCATCGCCCGGCCTAAGTTTTATTTTAAGATAGTACTTGTTTATGCTTTCGATGGTGGGCACTGGACTCAGCACCTCATCACGCCCTCTAGACAGTCACTGAGTTAAAAGCCAGACACAGTAAATTATGGAAAAATTTAAGTATGCTAGCTAAGAATTTCAGAAGCGTTTATAACTACTCTATATTGTTTTAACATTTGGATGTGTAACTCACAGTCTTCGTAGTGGAAACCCAATTTTTTTTTTCCTCATCTTTCAACCCCTCCCCCCAAATCAAATGACTTCTGAGTGTCTTGTAAATAGATGAGGCATTTTGGGTTATTTTTCAGTGTTTTGCTAAAATTGCCAGCAGGTGGTCTTAGAGCACCTTGTAAGTATGGCTTCTGCCTCAGCAGTTGACTCAGTTTACTGCACTGCCACTCTCAAGAGTGACAAGCTAGATGTTGTGTACTGTTGTCTTTCAGAGAAACGCTACTTCATGGAATATGCACATGAAACTGAGTTCTCAGCTCTATGTTCTCTGTAGTCTGGCATTCAGGAAGGGGTTTTTCATTTGTTTTGTTTTTTGTTTTTGTTTTGTGTTTGTTTTGTTTTTGGAGACAGGGTTTCTCTGTGTAGACCAGGCTGACCTTAAACTCACAGAGATCCTCCTGGCTCTCCTGGGATTTAAAACATGCACTACCACTGCCAGGAAGAACTTTCAAGGAAAGTGTTGAGAGTCAACAGATTTTTTTCTTACAAAAAAGAATGCAAGGTTGCTTAATTTTAGAGGGCACTTGGTATGAAGACCCATATTCTCTGTCACTATGGCAACCACTTGCTCTGGATAAGACCAAAGGATATAGCAGCTGTCAGTTACCAGAATACCATGGTTGTGCAGGAGTTTCTGTCATGTGAGTGGAATCCAGGTCTGCCCTTGGTTATTTAGCTTCAGAGATCAAGTGAATTCAGTTGAATTCTTGATGGTCAGATGTTGTCAATCCTTCAGGTGTTTATCCTGGTACATGTGACATCACTACCCAGCTGTTGGACGATGCTCTCCTTAGAGAATAACTTTGAAAGACTGTTTAACTTTGTCCAGGATGGACGTTTTCAGAGGTGGAGGTGTGTTTAACCAGCCCATGTCCTGCAATGAGCCATTTAGTAGGACTTAGTTCAACTTGCCTTCTTAAGGATTCTTTGAGTACTGGGTTTAATGACTGATCTTGAGTATAAAAGCCAAAAATGAAGCTGCTGGTTTCCTATTCTTGTGATCTGAAGATGGAAACATAGGCTTGAGGCTGCTCTGGTAAGGAATGGGGAGTGGGGGAGTCTTTTGCTTTACTTTGTCAAAATACCTGCCATAAGCAATTTTATAAAGGGAGAAGTGTTTCTCTAGGTTCCTGTTTTTCAGTGGTGTCTGTCACAGGGATGGGGACAGCATGATGACTTAGAGCAGTCCACATCCTGGTGGCCAGAAGCATAAGAAAAGCAGGAATGCCCTTGGGGATCTAGGCACAAAGTGTGCTCCTTCAGTTACCTGCTTTCTTCCACCGTTTTGGGACAGTAGCAGCATATTAGGAATCCTTAGTCCATTCACTAAATCTCGGCTATCATGGTCTAATCCTCTCTGGAAAGGCTGTCACAGACAGACATGACCAGGGACTCACTTCACTGGTCTAGATGTTTCTTCCCTCCCTCTCTCTCTTGCTTCCCCCTCTCCCCCTTCTCCTTCCTCTGTTACCTACTTTTCTTGTTACCCAGTATTTTGGTTTTTTTTTTATGATACACGATCACCTCTGGAAAGTTTTAATGCTATCTAGTCTTTGTCTGTACTGAAGATGTTCTTAAGTAAAGTTCTCGGGCTGTGTGGTAAATGGGATGGAAGCTTTTATCACTCCATGGTTCAGATGAAGAAACAAGGCTTTAGAAACAAACAGTACTGAATATCCACCGCAGAGTCCCTCACATGAGAGGCAAGAGCTCTGCTGTTGGCTTCCACCCCCAAATTATTCCACAGCCATCTTGTAAGATGCTCATGGATGCATAGATATAGTGATAGGTATACTGCCTTTCAACATGCTCCCATATCTCCAGAGGCAGAGCACAGGTCCATTTACTTTTTAGATCAAACAATGAGAGGAATTCTGTAATTGTGTGTAGAAGCTAAAGTGTGAAGCTGTACTTAATAAGCTTTGCTGTCTAGGAGACATACGTGGATTAAGATTGAGAACAATGCAGATTCTTGGGTATTTGATGGATTAGGTGAAGAGAATTTGCAATTTAATAAGTACCCATGCATGCATTGGGTAAAGGGTTGTGGTTGTTTGTCTTTTAAGAAGTATCTATCTATAATGAAATCTTTGGCTGCTAAAATAGGAGAGTAAAGAATCTGGCTAGTTGAAAGCTTATTCCAGTGCCTGTGTGACCTTTCACTATTGTGTCTGGTTCTTAGATTCCCAGTCATCGGTAACAGGATTTATGGTGATTACTGCTGTTGTTCCATGCATCCTGGTGGTTGACTTTGTGCATAGCCCCACCTGAAATCATGGACCAACGTTTTCAGAGTGGCCCCTTCTCTCACAAGGTTAAAGCATTCAGTGGGAACCCTCACACTGAGAAAAATGTTGAGTGATAGATAGGATTGGGCCAGCCTAATTAATCCAATGCATTAGAAGAAGAGCCATGGGATGTTTTGATCAAGAAAGCCCTGTTTGAACTAGAATGAACTAGAAGAAACTTTTCCTAGTCTAAATAATGGAGACTGTTTGGAAAAGCCTCTTCAAAGTAGTTCCAGTCTGAGAGCTGTAATGGAATACTTGGATTCCCCTCCCCTGACTAGGAAAGTGATTTCATAGTGAGCTAAAGAATGCTTCAGAGCTCTCCAAGAAACCATGGCTGTGGAAGGACTCTGGCATGCGGATTTTTTTTTTTCAGTTCTAGTTTTAGACAGCTTTTAATGCTAGGAAAGGAAAAAGGAGAGTTACACAGTTCTATCCATATGGTTTTCTGTTAGTTAGAACTCTGTATTGGTTCTGTTAACTATCCACTCCTTGGTTGCTTATTTTCTTGCCTGTTCCAATGACCTGAGATTCTTTGTGCCGTGACCTTTCTGACACTGAGGTCTTGGAACCTAACTCTTTTTCTTTTTTCTTTTTCTTTTTCTTTTTCTTTTTCTTTTCCTTTTCCTTTTCCTTTTCCTTCCTTCCTTCCTTTTTTTTCTTTTTCTTTTTTTTTTTTTTAAGGCCCTGAAGTTACACTCCATGTACCTCTGCCTTTGTTCCTGGACTTTGTCATCTGGAACACTTTTTGTCTCCTGCCTTGTAGAGAGACGTGGAATAGTGCTGTGCTGCCTCTCCTTCAACATTCAATCCAAACTCCTCTTTCTCCAGGGACATCCCTTTGATCTGCACAGTTGGAAAACGCCTCACCTCTCTTTGAACTGAGGAGGATCACATATGGCTCTGATCATGTTCTAGTTTGGATCATAACTCTGTGTGCTGTATCACAGAGATGAGATTTACCACCCTGGAAGCGAAGAATTAGATTTATTTTTCTTTGAGTTTTAAAATAATAGCACCTTCTATTTATGTGTTCTGAATGAGGGAAGGAATAAAATGACCATTACAAATTGATATTCCTGTGAATACCTTGAAATGGGTAATCTAAATAGGATAGCAGGGTTGAAGATGTTCTGAGACGGGCTTGCTTTACAGAATGCTTTTTGAATCTAATCACCCTCAGAGGAGCTCCTCTCAATAGTTGTGCAGCTAGATCAGCCTCTCCTATGACAGTGGTTCTCAACCTTCCTAATGCTGTGGCCCTTTAATACAGTTCCTCAGGTTGTGGACCCCTTCCCTCCAGCCATAAAATTATCACTTTGCTACTTCATAACTGTAAATTTGCTACTATTCTGAATCATAATGTAAATATCTGATAGAAACCCCCAAAGGGATTACGATGCTAAAGTTGAGATCCACTGTCCTGTGGTCCCAGCTTCTCTGCCAATAGTTAGACCAAATAGGTAAGGGTTTAATGATTGCACCTCTTTTTCCCCATTGTCCTCTTCTGTCACACACACACACACACACACACACATACACACACACACAGCTCATATAGATCCCTTCTGGAGGTGGTGCCATATACCAACTCCTCTGTAATTTATAATTTTTTTTGGAAATAAAAACTTGTATGTTCTTTTGGGGACTTTGGTACTGTTCATCCCTTGGGAATCCAGGTCTACTTGTGTGAATTCTTTATTTGCATAAGTTAGTTCTGAGGGCTTATCGCAGTCCCTTGGGCTACGGAACCCGGGTTGTTCTTGAACTCACTCATCTCTAGCTGGTGCACACTTGGCATTTCCTACAGTCAATCATGTCTGTCTACACACACTACTGCAATATTTTCTTCTCATCTTTTCTGTGTTTGCTAATGTCAGGATTTCCCATTTGAGAGAGCGGCATGGTGCCCTAGGAGACAGTGAAGATTCCTGACACCGTCTGTCTCACTGTCGCTCAGCATCAGGCAAATCAGACTAGAACTCTCTAATGGCAATTGTCCTGGTTGTGACCGTGGCTTTGTAGAGACTACAGTTTTGCTGGCCTAGCCTTTGGAAATGATACCAAACCCCAAATAATTCCAAGTTTGAGGAGAAGAGGAATAGATCATTTGTGTAGAAAGCTTATGTAACCAAAGAAAAGGTCTTCCTGAGTTTTCACAAGAATGAATTATTGTGGAATCAGTATAATAAAAACATTAAAATAGCAAAATACTGACATCTAATTCAGTAGGGTTCTTGAAGCAGTGTGTATAACTCTACTCTTAACACTCCTGAATTAGGGACAAATAGGGGGAGACTTAGTAGTTAGAACATATCTCAACAGTCATTAATTTCCTGGCAAACTCTTGTTCAGATGTCTTTGCTAAAATATCATTAGGTCTCAGAATATTAAGGTGTAAGATGAACCTGAGTGGAATTTTGTTTGATTTTTGGATCACTTATCCAAATACTGTTTATAGAGTAGAAATTATTGAAACATGCTTGTTATAAATCCAGTTCACACCAGATTAACCTCAATTAATTTCTCCTGTAATGATCCACAAAGTTTGAGAAGGTATAAAGTTTGGAAATAGTTTTCTAAATGAGTGGTGTACTCAAATCTAAACACTTACAGCTGAAGGGCTTCAGTGAGCAACTTTATTAGATTCTGATGTTGAAAGGGGAGGGAGGGTGAGTCCCAAGGAAACAGTTCAGCTGCTTTGAAAGGAACTATGTCTGCCTTTCTGAGAGTTCTAGGCAAAGCCCTCAGCATAGTCTGCTATCAGGAAGGAGCCTCCCTTGAGGAAATGCCTCCATGAGATCCAGCTGTAAACATTTTCTCAATTACTGATCAAGGGTGGGAGAGCCCACTGTGGGTGGTGCCATCCCTGGGCTGGTAGTCTTGAGTTCTATAAGAAAGCAAGCTGAGCAAGCCAGAGGAAGCAAGCCAGTAAGTAACATCCCTCCATGGCATGTGCATCAGCTCCTGCTTCCTGACCTGCTTGAGTTCCAGTCCTGACTTCCTTTGGTGATGAACAGCAGTGTGGAAGTGTAAGCTGAATAAACCCTTTCCTTCCCAACTTGCTTCTTGGTCATGATGTTTGTGCAGGAATAGAAACCCTGACGAAGACCTTACCTTAAAACACCCTTGTTGTGGCCCCATCATTTCCTTCTTTTAGGAATGGCCTTGCTTTTCCATCTTGATGGCAGGGAACTTGACCTTTAGCAAATAAGTGGATCCTAGTAATTTCTTCATCCTTTCTCTTATCTGCAGAGCAGGTCTGTGCCTCAGCAGACTCATCTTTTGAAGGTGGGGAGGTCAGTTCATGAGAAATGTAATCATGAAGGCATTGGGAACATAAGCTCAGCAGCGTGTGCCTTTAGCACTAATATGAATCTGACTAACTTATACTGTGCAGCGAGCCTACTGTGACTATTGCCTGTGCAGTGTTTACTGTCTCTTGTGGGGTACTTTTACACTTTACAAACTCATCTTTAGCTGAGCATGGTGTGAAATACCTGTAATCCCTGTTGCTTCCCCTGGATTGCTCAGCTTGCTTTCTTATAGAGGAGGCTGAGTTAGGAAGACTTAGAGGCAAATTTCAAGACTCTGTCTCAAACTTGATACTTAAATTATGATAAAAGTGACAAATCTGACATCCAAAAGAAACTCATCTTTGAACAAATACTGTTCTACGTAGTGAAATCAAAGGAGATCAGGGTCTTGTTGCTCTACTTTTGTTTGTTGTTGAGGTAGGACTGGCAGTCACAATCCTCTCCCCCAGAATTGGAAGCAGCTGAGTTAACCTTTCACAGCTTGTTTCACTCGAAAATTTTTATTCTGTGAAATTCAAGATGAGCATGCTTTTATAATGGAGGAAAAACAAACAAACAAACAAAACCCTAGGGCCACAGAAATGGGAACCTGAGCCTGAATCTTTCATGGAACACATGAATCTTGCATATAATTTAATGTGAATATCATATGTGTGTAACACATATCATTTTAAATGATGTCAAGGAGGTCACCAGATCACTCATTT
This sequence comes from Grammomys surdaster, assembly GCF_004785775.1. Taxonomy (NCBI): domain Eukaryota; kingdom Metazoa; phylum Chordata; class Mammalia; order Rodentia; family Muridae; genus Grammomys; species Grammomys surdaster. The sequence continues at coordinate 13,142,999 of NW_021604636.1, read as the reverse complement.
TCCATTCTTTAATCTATATTATGCTTCATATAACTACCTACCAATAAATAGTCTTGAATGAGCTAAGGCCTCTAAGGAATAAAGCATCATTTAAAGATAAGTTAATCTTTGAGAAACCAAGTTTGGCCCCGCATAAACAGGTGACTATGTTACTGCACTAGAATAATGAAAGTTCTCTTTCCCAGTGGGAAGTTTTCTAATCTCTACCAAAGGGATGTGTAACAATTAACAACCATGTGCTCTCTTCTTCATCTTGATTGAGACACAGTTTATATGATGTAATACCTGATCATTTTTGAGTGAAGAGAAAATATTAGTAAAGTGTAATCACTACAAAGTGTTGTACTGTATTATAAAATGTTGAACAATATGTCATTTTCTGTTAAAATTTATTTTTACTTAAAATATAATTATGTCATTTTCTGCCTCCCACTTTTCACTTCAGTGTCACCCATGTCCCCTGCTCCCTGTCAAAGTCATGGCCTTTTGAACGTTTTTACTGATACACATACAAAAGAATAATTAAATATGCATGCTCATATGCATGTTTTTAGGGCTGGACACTTGGTATTGGATAACCAACCAGAGGGCTCATCTCTGGGAAAGGCTAATTCTCTCTCTTAGCAGTTGTTAATTGCCTAGGGGTGGAGCCCTGGGAGAGATTCCTCTTCCACAACTGATCTTTATTTTGGCCTTGTTACACAGCCATATTTTTGAGATCTCAAGGGCATGGGCTTCCCTGTCATATATAGAGGACACTATCTCCCAGCAAACTTCTGCCTCTTAAGATCCCTCTTCCCCCTTCATGATACTTAGTCTTAGGTATAGGGACTGTGCTGAAGTTGTAGCATTTGGTGCTGGTACTTCACAATCAGTTGCTTTCTTCATTCTGCTCAGTACAGTACAATGTTTTCACTAGATAGATCAGGACTAAGATGTCATTTTCAACATAACAAACTAATTGTTTAACATTTCTAAGTCTGTAACCAAGCAGGATTTGAGTGAATCAGGAAGAATGTGGTGCTTCTATGTTGGAAAAATACAAGTTTTTCTTTGTCCTCTCCCTGTACTCCTCCCTTCCCTATATAACCCTGGAAGACCAATTAACTCAAAGATCTACCTGTCGCTGCTTCTGGAGTACTGGGATTAAAGGCATGTACCACCACTCCCAGCAAATACATGTTTCTATAAAGTACACAGTTGCTTAATTGTGCTGGCCAATTGCTGCCACCATGATATTAGGAAAATTCTCCTGTAGAAGAAGAAATAAGATTAAAAATAGCTACCAAGAACATATATGTGCAGTTACTAAGTGGGAAAGAGTACAAGAATAATCTTTCTTTGCCAGGAGTGGTGGCGTATGCCTTTAATCCCAGCACTTGGGCAGCAGAGGCAGATGGATCTCTGAGTTCAAGGGCAGCCTGGTCTACATAGTGAGTGAGTTCCAGGATAGCCAGGATTACACAGAGAAACCTTGTCTCAAAAAAACAAATTTAAAAAAAGAAATAAATAAGGAAAATCTGTTTTATAGCTGATATATTTAAATTTTCACACATGTAAAACACAATGTCTATTCATCTGCTCAGGTCCACGTAGCCCCTCTTTCTGATTTGAGCCATTTTTTCATTCAGTTCTTAACCTTGACTTTGAACATCTTGAGGTACATGCATATCTCTCTCTCTCTCTCTCTCTCTCTCTCTCTCTCT
>NW_021604636.1:13057174-13139674 GCF_004785775.1 Grammomys surdaster | reverse complement strand
GAGTAAAGACTTTGTACCACATAGCACTTGTCTTCCCCTGGCCTTCTACATTCCCACTTTCAAGGCTCCTTGAGCTGAATTCCCTGTTTGTGTCAGTGGTGATTCCTGAGAGAGGAAAAGCACACTTCTCTTGGTTAGCTGTTTCCAGGGATCTTGGCTCATTCTTCACTTTGTGTGCATGTGTGTCTCTCTCCCTCTCCACTCCGCCCCTTTTCTAACTTTTCTCTCTCTTCTTCATTTTTCTACTCTAACTCTTCATTACCTATATATACACCCCCACCCCCAAAAAGGTCATCCAAAAAAGTAGTTCCTATTTCCTCTGGAAACCTCCCAAGCCTTTGTTTTATTTGCAATCTTTTCTTGCAGACAAGAGGAATTTAAACAATAGAAATGATTGAAACTTTGAGCTTCTTGGGCTAGAGAGATGGCTCAGTGGTTTAGAGCGCTTGTTGTCCTTTTAGAGGACCTGGGTTTAGTTCCCAGCACAAGCACAGTTCTAGGGCATTCACCACCCTCTTCTTACCTCAGGGGACACCAGGCAGGAAGTGGTGTACCTACCTTCAAGTAGGCAAAACATGCACATTAAAAAAATAAAGAAAGAAAAGAAAAAAATTGAGATTCCTGCTTTGGCTCCATGCCGTACAATTCTTGCATGTCCCATGGTCTTCTGTGAATGCCCTTGGTAATATCTTTCCCCTCAGAAATTTCATGATCATTTAAAAAAAGGTCTGTATTCAACAATCCCATTCTCCCCCTTTTTTTCTTAAGAAAGCAATAGCTTTTTTTCCCTTTCCTTTTTTTCTTAAGAAGGCAATAGCTGCTTAATTCTTGTGAATTTCTCTGATTTGTTTCTTTCCCTGGGCAGAGAACAGCCTTAATTTTACAGGTTAGGGAAAGCTGTGACAGGAAACACCTGGGAAACACACGACATATAAATCCCACATTTTAGGAATTAAAAAAAAAAGGCAGTTTTGTCTATGCTATTTATTTCTGTAAGGGTGCTCAGTCTACACAGAATAACTCTGCTGGTCCTTTAGAAATCTGCAGGCCTGAGATGATAGTTAAGTGCTCCACTGGCCCTAGGCACACTTGATGTGAACTGCGTGGGGGTGAAATGGCAGCTCTTAATACAGACAGAGTGAGCTCTTCCCTCCTGTAGCATGCAGTTCATTCTAGAAACAGTCCCACATTCCAGAAAGAAAGCATGAGATACCCACTCTTCCAGAAATGACAGCCTGGGCTCCCAGCCCCACACTTCAGCAGACAAAGAAAACCAAGCAGAAGAAACCAGGGCACCTCTTGTTAAACATCTCACTCCTTCCTGGATCACTTAATAAAGAGGAATGGGCCCGATGGCAGTTGTATTGACCACCAATTTCTCTGTCCTGACCCATGTGTCCACCTGAATGGGCTTGTTTGGTCTGTGCCTTGTCTTTCAAGGTCTGTCATTCTGTTCCAGAGAAATGGAATGGAGGTAGGATTAGCACCCCTACCCCCTGCTGTAATAAGACTCTGTCAGGAGCAAGCAGTAGGAAAGGATCTGTTCCACACTACATAATTGTAATGCTTAAGCCCCAGAAAAAAGGAGATTTGTTTGGAATAAGGCATGGCTTTCAGTTAAAAATGAGCTTAAAATTCTCAGCTGTGGTACGGTGTTGGGGAGTGGTCAGACCAGGCCTTTACATTTTAGCCAGACTGTCTAGGCTGAGCAGGCTTCCTTCAATGCTGGTCAGGGTCCTCAAATAGTTCATTCATTAATCTTTTGTTGGAATTGAATAGAAGATGCTTAATTTGCCCTTAAAGAAAATACCCAAGCACATTTTGTTTAGAATAGTTTTTAATGAAACCCCCTAGGGTAGGGACGGAAGAACCTAAATTAGATATCTCTGAGCCCAGGATTTTGCAAACCAGCCTCTTCATTTTATACCAGTGGTTATTAGCCTGAGCCTCAGGGAAGGCTGTGCTCATGTCTGGCATGGGAAGAGGTTACAGACCATGAAGAAAGGAGTCTGGTTCTTTCCTGACTCTCCATTGGTGAGGAGAAACCTATTGTGTGGCTCACCCTGTCTCTGCTGTCTCCCAGGGTGGTGGCTGTGTCCTGTATCTGGGAGGAAAGAGAGAAGATGGAGACAGTAGTGCATCCTTCCTTGGCCTTGCTTTCTGCTTGGACCTCCAGGTTCAAGGTTACTCTTTGAAGAGCTTTAAAGTCTTGTGGATGCATTTTAGAAGTGTAGAGTGTTAACACTCACGGATTATGTGTTAGCAAAGTGGAGCTAAAGCATTCCAAAATCCAACTGGAAATTGAGCTGCTCCCTGGAGAATGCAGGACAGCAGCGAAGTCAGCGGAGGGTCAGACAGTTGCAGCGTTACAGTGCATGGCATAGCCAATATCTGATGAATGCTAGCTGCTGCTGCTGCTGCTGCTGCTGCTGCTGCTGCTGCTGCTACTACTAGCTCAGTGCTTTGATTTAGTTGTGTTGTTGGGGTGTGTCTCTCTGTATATACATACACATATACGTATGAATCTGTATAGTATCCATATCAATCTGCTTCTCTTTCTTTCTCTCTCTCTCCCCCTTTCCCTCCCTAGTTCCTCATGTCCTTTGGTCCGAGCTCTTTACAACTGTATTATATTTTAAGTACTATGCTTGTGCTCGTTGTAGAAGACCATCCGGGATGATTTCTTTGAAGCCTGGGAAGAAGACTTAGGGACCAGTAGAAAGTACCAAGAACCTATCTGAAATATCTTAACAGGCAGCAGCATGGAACTTTGGTCTTTAGCCAGGCCCCCATCCTACTTCCTCTGCTAATATCTTATCCCATGCTTAGTATACTCATTGCAGGGAGCCAGTCTAGCATCTCTCCAAACTGTCAATGGCCTTGCCAGTTTTAGGTCTTTCTTGGCAGCAGAAACAGAACAACTTTCTTTTTTCCTTATATTTGGGATATTTTTATTACATATATCTTACCATATGTTAATTACAAAAATCCAAGAAGACTTTTTTTTATATGGTGTTTGAGAATAGCTGTTCCAGTGACTTCAAGAAAGCAAGGAACTTTGAGAAGAGAAGGGGCAGCAGGAGCCTGCCTGTGCCAAGCAGTGTTGCTGGTCTCCTTTGGCTAATGGTCCCCATGAATGTGGCATAGCTCTTGCAACCCCCCATCTGGAATTTTGCTACTAACCTTTTCTTTCTTGCCTTTTTGATGTGATTCCTCTAAGTATGGGAGCCATGATTAGTGGCCTGGGAATGGAGGCCTCTAATGGTACTTGGTGGCAGAGGAGGACAAGGGTCTTTTATATCCTGAGCTGTAATTCACAAAACTTTTTCCAGTGAGCCAAGAAGCTTGAGGGGATTAGGCTGCAGCACAGATAGCCTGGACCTTTTAAAAGACATTGTGCATCGCATTTCCTTCTCCCAGAGTGGCCTGAGGTTTACTGTTAAGGTTAGTCGCTGTTAAGGTTTCGTAGGGAAATAATCCTCCAGAGAACTGATGGGCATAGTAGCCCATTGTATCTTGGAGACTTCTTAGATTTATATATATATTCATTATCATAGCAGAACTCATTGAAGAAAGGACAAGGTAGACCTAGAAAAGAGATAGGATCTTGATAGGCAAGAATAAGGAAGGGCATTCTGGGTATGTGCATGTGCACATGAACTTTCATGACTGACCTTCCAAGGGAGGACTAGTTGGAAGAGCTGGCTCTGAATGTTTGTTTTGGAACACGTTAAGTCAACTGGAGACTATTAGGTTCAAGACTGCTGTCTCTTAGAAGGGCATGCTTACAAAGTTGGCCATCAGAGTTCATTTGACTTCTCCATAAAAGCTCTCTGTGTCTAAATAATTTATGGAAACAGCAGTTTATGCTGAAGACCTGATTTATTGCTGGAATCTGGAATTGTTGCCTGAGTGAGGTAGTTTGCCAATGAGATCAGCCTCTAATGAGAACCCTGGCCACCAAATCTTGGTTGAGCTTCATGGCTGAGCTCATAAGTGACTCCTTGGGCAGGAACACTCTTGAAATCATGTTTGATTTCCTATGCACTCACATCATCCTAGGCCCGTCTTCTTTTTATTTCTTTTACCATTTACTCTTTCATTTCAATACATTGCCATAGGTACACATGTGTCTTATATCTATAGTCATGCTGATGATTTGTTGAAACTGGAGGTGGTTTTCCTGAACAATAGGCATAATGATGATTATTATATGTATATGTAGGGTAGGGAAAATAATCTGCTTTAGAATATTACATGAAGTAAGTAAGTCTCCTTGTCCTTTCTTCTAAGTTACTTTTTATGACCAAGATTTGTGTGCTTTTAGATTAAACAAAGGAAATATGATAAATATACGTCAGAATAAAATATATTTTCATGTCTCATTAAATTTATTATAAGTAAGTTGCGGTAGCACCAGGTACTAAGGTCATATTTTGTTAAATTATAGAAATTCAGGAGGCGTGTTCAAGAATCTACACAAGTGCTAAGAGAACTGGAAATTTCATTAAGAACTAACCACATTGGGTAAGTATGCTCCTGTAATGTTAGCACTAACATTTTATGTTAAAAAATGACTGAACCATACCTAAAAACTGAGCTTCTATATTTACTAAAGGACCAAGGTTTATATGAGGGGAGTCTTCCTTAGTCTCCTTATCTCAACTGTGAGAATCAGTAGAGGCAGAATGGGGAGCCCTTTATGTGGGTATTTATGGCAATTCTGTATTTACTTGTTTGGTTGAAGTAAATATGGACAGTTCATGACAAGTGCTTCATGTATATAGGACAGTGGTCTGGCCACTGAGGAACATTCAAGAATGGGAGTGAACTGAGATCCTTGAACTGTCTGTCTTTAGCTACTTTTCTTTCTTTAATTTCTTTCTGTTCACAAAAGAATGGAAACCGGAGGGCTGTTGTCTAACCCTACTTCTTTGCATTTGAGACATTTCTTGTGTCCCTTTCTTTCATGTTAAACACTTGAGACTGTGAAGTATTCCATACAGGAAAAATGAAGTTCATGGAATGACTTCACTATACATTTTTGAGAGTTCCTTTCATATAACTTCACGGTTACTTTGCCTCAGGCAAGAGTTTTTGCATTTCCCCTTATTCCTGGAATAACATAATACATAGGACTTTCTTGTTAGGTGTCTTATCTCCAAGGCTATATGATACCACATAATTTGTTTTGAACTCTTGTTTTTTTAGAAAGTACTACTCTTCCTTTGTAGACAAGTCTTTCTCTGCTTAGCCTCGAATTCACTATGTAGCCAGGCTGTCTTCAGATGCTGAGCAATCGTACTGTTAGTCTCTTAAGTGTTAGGAATATAGACATGAACAGAGTAGAGTAAAACATTGGATAGGTTATAATTTCTGGAGTTTGGGTTTATGAGTTTACCATGAGAGAAGAGTGAAGACTATAGGCTTCAATATCTTTTCCAATGTTCCCCTCTGACATTTTTTTGCAGAAATATTGAACTGGAATTATATGCCAGTATTATACTATAGTCATACTGAGTATTCTGTAAAAATAGATGTATGACATGGATTGCAATTTACTTCTACTTTAGATGGATTGGTAAAAGCCAGTTAGATGTTTTATTAGCACAGTTATTTCAGAGTTTTATTAAGTATGGAAATGATTGTGCAGGGTCACGACAGGAGACTTTGAGGTAGAATGCCCGTTGAGAACAAACTCTCCATAAATTAATTGATTTTTGTTGTCTCCAAAAATGGACTATAGAAAAAACAAATGATGAAATCATGATTTTCAAACTGGGAAAAATTGTCTAATCTCTCATTTTCAAGATGAAAAGAATGGAGGTTCAGTGGTGGCCGTGTGAATCGCAGAAAGTCCACAGTGGTAAGGCCAGTGCTTTGGCTGAAAACCACTCTGGTCTTTTTCCCAAATTGTTTTTCCTAGCAGGGCTTTAGGCTCAAAGCAGTGAAGATTGTCTATCTCAAGATGAAGGTGGTGGTTGTTTAATTCAATTGGATACCTGAACTTAGGAAATTAAATAGCTTCTGCTATTTATGAATGAGGAACTCGATTCCATTTGATATGGCCCAACTCTATGCCTTGGCAGTTCTCAACTGAAATAACTGTGGAATAATTTACAGCAGATCTCCAAGAATTGCTGCAATAATATCTAGTTGACTATCAAATTCTAAAGCACGATGATCATGTCTAATACAGAATTGGAGGATCAGAAGAGCCTGTGCAGTCTGTGAGCAGATGGGGTGACTTGTTAGGTTACAGTAGGCATGCACGAAGATGTTTCCTCTTTCCATCCTCACCTGCTGAGATTCTCCCTTGGCTGCTATTTATGTGAAACCCCTGGGGAAAATGGCTGTAGATGTGGAGGCGGCCATGGGAAGCATTGTCTATATGCAAACAATTCCTGCACATGCTCATGCTGAAGGAAATTTTGACTTCTCCTTATTCTCCTAACTTAGTGTCTTAACATCTTTTGATAGGAACAAATTCTGAAGAAAAACTAATTGATGAAAATTATCAGTGGCTGCCATGAAGAATTTCTGTATGCTATGATCTATGGGTCGGGTGTGTGTACACATACACACATGCACTCTAGATAAGATAATAGAAAGATAATTGGGCACCTGTTTGTCTGATGAAGGTCTTGGTGTAGGCCTTTGCGTGACCCCTTCTATTAATTTGACCTTTGATAAATTTAAATTCCACAAGCTCTCTGCTCCTACTATGTGAGCTGTATTAGCCTTTGACCTGTTAAATGAGAGTAGCAGCCCTTAGCTCACAGGAATGAAGTCCCTGGGTCTGATACAGGAGACTCAACATCTGACAACTATTGCTTCTTAAACTTGCTGAGGAGAATATCTGGAAATGACTCAACAGCAGTTTATAACATCACCCTGAGGAAGTCCATGTGTAAAATGTGGTCTCGTTTACCCAAAGCGACCTTAGTGCTTAGAAGATCATGATTTCCAGAAATTAAAAGCCAAAATTACACTTAAAATCCATGTGTCCTGAGAAAAATCATTCTTGGCACATGCTTGGGTCTCAAGGTAAAAGTAGAGAGTGGGCTTTGCTGAGGTAACAGCCTCAGCTGCAGCTTCATCAAGTGAAGGGTTTGTTCTGAGTTTCATATAAGCCTAAGATTCTATAAATGGAGCAATCTTTTTGAGAAAGACAATGTTTTCATCGATGTTGAAATAAGACTTTGGCTAAGAATAATCCCATTCCCTACTGTTAAGAGCTATAGCATTGGAGAAGTATTGGATTATGACTTATCCAAACCCCTGAAATTACTTGAAATATTCTTGAAAAGAACTTAGTACTGTTACATTGGTGAGCCATACAAGCATGCAGAAGCCAAGGTGCAGCAGATGTCTGGGTGATTTCTGTGGTGGAGAGGTTGAGCTGGAGAGGTTTGCTAGCTGCATTTCATGGAACTGCCGTGTAGGTGATTCCTTTTAATACCACTGCCTACAATGATAGAAAGTTCCTTTTTAGCCTGAATGCAAGGTTACAGACATTCTAAAAGATGTACACTTCACTTGTAGATGTTTGAGACAACAGGCATGAGGAATGTAGCAAATTTCCCAGGGCTTGTGGGAAATCGGTAGAGAAGAGATGGCTGTGAGGAAATGCTTAGTGAAAACCTCTTCTCTTAGACTGTCAGGCTTTCTGTGGGTCAGTGCTGGCTGGAGCAGACCTTTCCTGATCAAAGAGGAAAGAGAATGGCCAATACTCTTCTAAGATATACACAAGTGTGTATGTGTGTGTGTGTGTGTGTGTGTGCGTGTGCGTGTGCGTGTGCATGTGTGTCTGTGTGTCTACTCTGTGATCAGTTCTCTCTTCCATGGAGCTGCTTTGGAAATCATCCAAGTCATGGTCATTTTGCCTTGTGTTAGGCACATCGATTGCATTACTGCACGTAAATATGTGTGTGGTGTTGCTCTGTACCCGGAGCCATTGTTATATACATGGGAAAACTGAAGGTCAGGTGCTAATTTTATTCCACCACATACTAGTAAGAAGCACTGAGACTTGAACCAGGATTTGTCTGCATCTAAAGCCATATCCGTAGTAACAGTTCCCAAATGTTTTGGCATTCTAGACTCCTTTATTCTAGCAAATGGTTTTGAACTTCATTAAACTATTGTTGCTTGTATGACTGGAGTCTAGTGACACTGACCATGCTAGAAACGAAAATTGACAAATTTTAAGTTCACTTAATATGTAATATTTAGTAACAAAGTTTTCATATAAAAACATATATACTCCTATGAATATTAGCACATGTAACATTTCGTGAAATGTAACTATTTAACAAAGTAACAAATATTCCTTGTAAAGAATGGCTTTATTTATTTTCTCATAAAAATTCTTGAGAATCTTCTTTCATATCTTTGCAATAGAAGGCAGCTGGGTGTTCCTGACACCGCATTCAGCTTGTTGTGATATTTATTTTTGTTTGGTGCAGATGAAGAACATTTGGAAAATTTGAGTTCTTAAGTGGCCTTTTCAGATCATTATAGAGATTCTTCTGATAGCACATTAAAGTTCTCTGAGCAACAGTGTCTAACAGTACTAACACTGTATTGTCTTCTGTTAAAATCTATCGTGTTGTCTCATGCCCTGGCTGGATGTTTTTACCTGTGGCTCCTGTAACATGATTTTTCAATGGATCATTCGGGAAGCAGGCTCCTTGAGGTACTCTACTCTCTCCAGTGCTGAAACATGTCATTCCGTAATGTTGTTGTTTTTGTTGTTGTTGTTGTTATCTGAAACAGGGTTTCCCTGTATAGTTTTGGAAACTCCCTCTGTAGACCAGGCTGGATTTGAAATCACAGAAATTCACCAGCCTCTGCCTCTGAGTGCTAGAATTAAAGGCATGGGACACCACTTCCAGGCTAAATATTTTTTTTTAACTATTCTGGTTGATAGTCACCACTGTCATCAGGATATACTTTTAATTATTGTAAAGCTATCAAACTAGTTCAAACACAGGGTTTCCTAAATTCTTAATTTTGTTTAAGCTGAAAAACATTAGTGACCAATATTGTTTTCCTCAAGGCACCAGGCTGACTTCATTCATTTTGGAGGAGCTGTTTTTCCATGCCCCAAATGTTATCACAGTTTATAAGTCATTTTTACAAGTGAACTGGCTGTCCATGAAAAAAAAATGTCTCCTTCCTTGCCCCACACAAGTCTGCCCAGGTGCATGGGTGAGCAGCAGATGTTTCTCATGTGGCATCTGATTTTGTCATAAAGAAACAGAAAGAGGGGCTGGAGAGATGGCTCAGCGGTTAAGAGCACTGACTGCTCTTCCAGAGGTCCTGAGTTCAAATCCCAGCAACCACATGGTGGCTCACAACCATGTGTAATGAGATTGGATGCCCTCTTCTGGTGTGTCTGAAAAACAGCTACAGTGTACTCATCAATAAAAATAAATATAAATAAATAAAAAAAAAAAAAAAAAAAAGAAACAGAAAGAAACTCACCATTGAGCTTTAATAAATCACTTTACTGAGGTTGTTCTTCAGCAGGAATGCTTTTGCCCCAGCATTGCGTAGGGCATAGAATGTGATAAACAAATCTATGTGGTCTCAACTGTGTTACCCAATCTTTTTTCACATAAAAGGAGTCATAGTGTGTCAGGGTCACTGCATTGGTTGTTTTATTTATTATTATTTTTATTTAGTTTTTTTGTTTTGAAAGTGCTGGTAGTTTAAACCTAAGGCTTTGCATGTATCAAGTCTTAGTACTTCTCAGCAAGCAGATCAACCCTGAGAGGTATGCTGAGAGACCTTTAGGATTTCTATCGGTGATGGGTCCACTTTGAGAACTGGGCTGCTACGTGGCACGGTGCAGTAGTGGGTGGGTGACCAAGGTGGACTCTGGGAGACACTGACCTTTCTCTTGTCCCCCTCATTTTTTATTCTAGCTGTCCAGCCAATGGTGAGAGTTTCCTCTACAGGAACCTGGCAGTGGGAGTAACATTTGTCTCTGTCTTTTGTGCATCTTGCCATTTGTTTGACCTTGGAAGTTGTACACCAGTAAGGGCTTTTAAGACAATTTTCTGTGTGAAGAAATTTGGCTCTAAGATTTTGGGAGGCAAGAAGAACAAAACTCTGAAACCAAGCTGTGAGCAGCTGATACTTTAGTACTGACTTGTTTGTGTTTGCTTGTAAAGCTGCCTTTGCCTTTGGCTACATTCCTGCCCCCCCCCCACCCCCAAAGAATCTTTTCTCCTTATCCCTGTCTAAGCTTCCAAGTGTCTGATTTGGAATTTGCCTAAATTCAAATTTACAACATATGGTAATCACATTTGAATTTGAAGGCACTCAGGAAGTAATACATGCTGTTAGAGTCAGGAATAATTCTGTTTTCCAAAACCTATAATCACTCAATTTGAAACTGTTTGCCTATTGGCAACATATGAAACAGCATAGAACATGCTCAGAGAGGAGACTGGAGCTCTACAGATGTGCCAGACTCAGTGTATGATCAGATACATAAATTACAGCATAAAGTATGTATCCCCCCTCCCCCTTATTTCTATTTACTTGTGTTGTGGGAGCAGGGCATATGTGGAAATCAGAAGACAGCTTGGAAAGGAGTTGGTTCTTTGTTCTACTGTGTGGGACCCAGGGATGGAACTCAGGTTGTCAGACTTGGAGGCAGAAACTTTAACTGTTGAACAAAGTCTCTGGCCCCCATATTTCTTCCCAACCTTGCAATTTAAGACATTGTGTTAACATTTGCCCTTTTACTTTCTACTCCTTTTCTTTCCTTCCTCTTCTGGTTCATGGATGATCACTCTGGACTGTTCTCCCTCACTTAGAATTTTCCAGTTAAAACAGGTAGCAGTCTAGAGGACAGGAAAGAGAGGAGGCTGACTTTTCTGACTCTCCATACCCTTACTATGGAGTGACTTAGCTAAGTGAGCATCACGAGGAAAGCTGGTCAGTCTGAGTGTCTCAGTCTTTCCTAAGTCACTTAGGTTTATTGGAGTGACATTAAATACCCAAGGAGGATCCTATAACGTTAGGACCAGAATCCATTTTGTGATATTAAACTAGAGGCAACTCATGCTACTTTAGGGCATATGCTGTGGGTTCCTATCTCACTTTGAAAGTGATCTTTCTGGGCCTTTTGTTCATACATCAATTGGGATGTTGAAGTAAAGAAGCAAATTCAACTTGTTCTTACATCAGAATCTACCACACACATGAGCACACCAAGTCAAAAGATGTGTAGACCTGTTGTCCATTGCTATTTCCTGCTTTGTTGAGGTCAAGTTCCTTGTGTTTGGGTCAGGTTTTCTCCTCGGGCGGGTTGTGGCTGACCCTCCTATCTAAATGAGATGGTGGTGCCAGTGGTGTATGGTAGCAGGTACATATGTTGTTCTGGGGCATCTGTGCTCTTTGTGGAGGTGTCTACAGAAGGAGCTTCCAGGGCTGTTTTTCCGGACTCCCATGTTAATGAGCAAGTAAATGGAATATCTGAAACTGAGCCTGTCCTGAAAAACAAAAACAAAAAACCCTGGACTTCAGTGGTTCTTTTTCATGTTAAAAAGACATCCATCTCTGTGGAATAGTTTGCCTTGTGCAGTCAGATCACTGGGCCAGAGCAGTGGAGAAACAAAGAGGAGGGAATTTAGGGTCCTCATTCTATAGCAGTACAGGAGTGAGGGCATTCCCAAGCCCTCTGCCTGTTATAGGAACTATCTTTCTCCTACTGTTTCTAAGCTTCTGACTATCATTTAAAAGTTTTCAGTGTCCCCGAAGACTTTGTTGTTTGTGTGTCGGGGGAGTGATTAAATAAGGTATAAGTGGAAGTGGTGAAATCATGTGTGTGGCTGTTCTAGAAACTTCCCTCTCTACCAGAAGACAGTTCTGTGAACTGTGTTTAGGTCTACTAACAAAGCTGCTCTGTGAGACCCAACAGATGGGGTTTCTTTGCCAACGTGTTGCCACTCTAGGCTCATCTTAAATGTTATGTTTACACACAGCTATGGTTAAATGCATATCTTTTATGGTAGCTGACTGAAGTACTTGGAAGAATACAAATTAGGGTATCTGATTTCTTACCTTCCTAACTCCTGATACTTCCTGTATACTCAAATCTGCACCATCAAAGTAGAAGGGCCAAAAGAGAGGAGACAGGAGAAAATGTAAAGACCAGAAAACAAACCAATCAAGCATACAAACCAACAAACAAGAGATCTAGAATCTACTAGGTTCTTCTTGGACCACAAACCTCTCAAGGTACTGTTCTTTCTTTTAGACACATGGGACTATTCTTTCCTGCTGCTGTTTTCCTAGCTAAGTAACCATGGCTTCCAGAGTAGCTCTGGTCGTCCATAGCCAGGCAACCTTTTGACATGGTGTTCCCAGAGGGATGTAACCACTTTCAATTGTAGTTTGTGCCCATGGCTCTTGTGTTGTTACAGTGATTGCAGCCAGCTTTGTATCCATTAGTTGCTGGAGTTTTATACTGAGTGATGATTTCTTCTGATATTTGCACAGTCCCTGATATTCACACACTCCCTGACATGCGCACAGTCCCTAATATCCACACAGTCTCTGATGATATTTGCACAGTTTCTGATGAGGAATGGGTGGGAAGAACTGTGTAAAATCAGGTGACAGAATTTTATCCTCAGGCCTTTAAAATGCCGATTCATTTGTCTCTTGGAGTATAAGAGGTATAGATGTGTGTGTCTTCTGGTTGAACTGTTACACAACGCTCAAATGCAAGCTATAAAAAGGTTTAAGAAGGATCCTTAAAAGTATTTATCATGTGTTAGTCTTGCTGATGGTCTGTGGTACCTGCAGTCTTTTCAAGGTTTTCATACTCATGGAAAAAATTAAGCAAGTCATTATCCCTATTGAATTTCCAGAAGTCCATAAGATTGGCCTCTCTCTGGTGGTTTAGTGGTTTCTCCAGCTGGGCATGCCAAGAAGGATTGAGCATGGATTTGGAGTCATGCCTGGATCGCAGTGGCTATGGCAGCATGTCCTCAGTCTGCCTTATTCTTTGTCTAGTCTTGGCTCTTTCAACAGCATGGCTAGGGATCATTTATGGTTGAAAAGTACATTGAGACGAATTCCTTTTCTTAGAAACCTCTTAAGTCTTCAGTCAGTCAAATTCAAGGCTGACATGGGAGTGCTTTTAGCTCCTTCTTTCTCATATAGTGACTTATGGTTTTCTTTCTTTTTCCTTTCTTTTTTTTCTTTTCTATTTCATTTTTTGTTTGTTTTCTTGTTTTTTTTTTTGTTGTTGTTTTTTTGAGACAGGTTTCTCTGTGTAGCCTTGGCTATCCTGGAACTCATTATGTAGATCAGGCTGGCTTCAAACTCAGAGATCCTCCTGCCATTGCTTCCTGAGTGCTGCGATTAAAGGTGTACGATACCACTGCCTATCATAATCTATGGTTTTTATACCCTATCCTGAAGTGCCTACTTCCTGTGAAATGGTCAATGTGTCTTCTTCTATATTTCTTTTCAGACTTTGGATGTTGTGAGAGAAAATTGAACACTACTTACTGTATCCTTTCTATAGATCTGTGCTCAATGTTACCAATGATTCTTTCTTTCTTTCCTCAGATGGGTCAGAGAGTTTTTGAATGAAGAAAATAAAGGCCTTGATGTTCTTGTGGAGTATCTGTCCTTCGCACAGTATGCAGTCACGTAAGTAAACATAGCTGGATTGCATGTCACTTTGACAGGGTGAGGTGTAGCCTGGCGGTAAAATTACATACCTCACTGAAGGCAGAAACCGACAAAGAGGATGTGTGGAGGGTACAGAGATTTATCTCTGATTTTGTAGCTAAAACCAATCACATAATTGGCACTAGAAATGCCTTCAAGGCAGAAATAAACTAGGCAAGTAAAATCTACCTTTAAGATCTTCATCTTATGCTAGGGATCAAACCCAGGATTTGGCTTTGCCGCTGAGCTATAGCTATAATGCAAAAGACTTTCTTGAAGGCTTGGGTCACATGACTCTGTATGGTAGAACACTAGAGTGTTAGAGTGTTTGGGTCACATGACTCTGAATGGTAGAACAGTAGTAGAGTGGTAGATGATATATTGCTGAATAAACAAAGGAAATAGCAAAAAAAAAAATGAGTGTCCTTTTATTTTTTTATTAAATTTCAGTGTGCTGGGGATTGAAGCAGGTACTGGTGCATGCTAAGCCCATATTGTACCACTGGTGCCCACCCCAACCCTGTAATATAGCTGGGGTGAAGGTCAGTAGGAAAGACTTTGCTTATTATGTGTTCATGTTCATGGTTCAATCTCAGCAGCGAGAGGGAAATGATACAGTTGAATTTGTGTGCGTGTTGGTAAATGAGCAGAGAAGGATGCAGTGTTAAACACCAACATAGTAGGCCTGGAAGAAGGAAAGCTGGTGTCCCTTTTTACTGTCTATATATTTGCAGTCTCTGGTTTCTTGCCACATGCAGGAAAAGAATTTAGTGAAAACGTAGGAAATTAGCAGTGAAGGAAAAAATTACGTTGTATAGCCATGTTACTCCACATCATTCTCCATGTTCACGACTTCTGGAATGATTTATAATAGGACTGCAAAGTGTACAGTTGATGGAGACACTCTCTTTTCAATATTTATTTTTTAATCAGGAAATGATCCAAAGTCTACAACTAGTTTTACATGTGCAAGGTGAAGCAGTATTGATGGTGTGTTTTTAATTAGACAAGAGAGATGCTTCAGCCCAGGAGCTATTTGTTTTTTTCCTTGCTGTGTTTTTGTTTATTTGTTTGTTTGTTTTGTTTTATTTTTCTTGGGTAGTTTTTGTTTTGTTTTTTGGGGTTGTGTTTTTTGTTTTGTATTGTTTTAAAGAGAGGCTCTCAGGATGTATAGAAGGCTAGCTTTAAACTTTTGGTAATCTTCCTCCCTTCACTTCTCTACTTTGTGAATGCATCCACTCTTTTTTTTTTTTTCAAAGGCAGACTTAGTTAGTTTGATTTAATGTATGTGAATATTTGCCTGTATAATGCATGTATACT
Organism: Grammomys surdaster; assembly: GCF_004785775.1. Lineage (NCBI taxonomy): Eukaryota > Metazoa > Chordata > Mammalia > Rodentia > Muridae > Grammomys > Grammomys surdaster. The sequence goes on along the minus strand of NW_021604636.1, from coordinate 13,124,650 downwards.
TCTTATACATGACCATGACCATGCACAGAAGAGGGTATTAGATACTTTGCAATTGGAGATATTTGTGACTTGCCACATGGATGCTGTGACCCAAACCCAGGTCTTCTACAAGAGCATCAGTTGCTCTTAAACCCTGAGTCTTCTCTCGGCCCTTCCATTCTTCTTTTTAATAGTAACAACTTGTTTTTAATATTTCCTCATTCCAAGGAGTCTGAATTCCTGGCTGGGTATTTTTCTCTGATTTCTACCCCTTTCCAGTGCTTGTGGAGAGGAAACTACAATTACTCTTTTCTAACAGCTTCATGGTTATTAACCAAATCTTGTATGATGGATTTCTATTTTGATATCTCCGATAATAGTATAAGGAATTGTTTTCTGAGATGGAATATGCTATAAACACTAGTGTTGTAGTAAGTATTTAAAATCGGCCTCTGGCTCAGCTGACTATCTAAGCTGCAGAGGCTCTGCCTAGCCCAGCCGCCATGTTTTTTGGCCGAAGGCCACATGCATGCTGCAGCTAGAAATGGCCAACTAGAAACACCAGCCCTGCCACCCACAAGACATCAGTGTGGGAGATGGCTCAATCTCCCGAGCTGTCTCTGCAAGGCTGGGCATTGCCCAGGCCATCCCGGCATCCACGTGGGCTCAGTAGAAAGATGAGACTCTAATGTTTAAAGATTAATCAAAGGCTTTTATATATTTGATAATGATCAGTAACAAGATACTCATACAATCAGAAGTGTAACCTAGTACCCAGCCTAGATATACCAACTACCTTTCACTGCTACAGACATGTGAACATCCACCTCCATCTCCTCCCCCCTCCCTCTCCTTCCCTCTCTCTCTCTCTCTCTCTCTCTCTCTCTCTCTCTCTCTCTCTCTCTTTCTCTCTCTCTCTCCCTCTCTCTCTCTCTCTCTCGTTCTCGCCTGTCTCCTAGCTCCTCTTCTTCCTTTTTCTCCTGCCTCCTTCCACCACCTCTTCCTCTCCTAACTCCTCCCACCTTAGCTCCTCCTACACGATAGGAATTCTATCAAAAGGACATTTTTTATCTATTTCTGCTACTTCAAATTTGATAATCTCCTTGACGAATCTATATTATGACAAAAAGTATTCCCTCTTATAAAGTTTAAAATCTAGATAAATATTTATATCATTTAGGGACGACTAAGAAAAATTGGGAATGAATGAATAAATAAACAAATAACATGTTGTAATTGTTTGCTGTGTTTAATGAATCTTTTACTGACTTGACAAGAGGGCCTGGTAGCCAGATTTCTCAGATATGGCCTCATGTTGGACTAATAGGGGCATGTCTGTGGTCCTGTGCAGGAATTCTGCAATGAACAGTGTGAGACAATAACCAACTAAACGCTAGCCCTCAGAATTTCTGTTAGCTGCACTTGAACCTTTGGTTGTGTTTGAGGACATTAGCTTTAACCACTTGGTGTATTGGTTTTAGTTTTGTTTTGCTTTATCAGATGATAAATTATATATAATTTGTCTTTTATTTTGAAAATTCTTACTGCCTCCTGGTATTAGTAATTCCCTAACCCATGGAATGGCGAGACAACGGATTTTGACTATCTGAAATAGAAGTGTCCACCGGATCACTAAAGAGTGTGTTTCTTGCATGTTGGTCCCGAGTATGTAGGGAGGAGTGAGAGGAACGTATGACATGAGCTTTGCTGAGTGACTTGTGGTATGTCTACACCAGGAGAGCTCGTCATATGCTCCTTGAAGTCCTTACCATCTCAGTGAGAGTCATCTGTGTGACTACCTCAGGTTTTCTTAGACTACCCCATTCTGCCCCTCTCTTCTTCAACCTTATTCCTCAACCCAAAGGTAGAACACAAAGGTCTGGGATCAGCCCCACATGCCAACCCTACTGCGCCTGTCCTTGCTGTGTGACTAACCTTAAAAGTCAGAGCATAGCCCCTAGTCTTTAGGTGGCCCTTCTGATGTTGTTTTTCTTCTGGCAGCCATGCTTTATAAGCAGCTGTAGATGATTTCCAGCACACATTATTTTTTTCTTCCAATTCTTTTATAGTCTTTTAGAGAATATTAACTGTAGCTGCTGTCTCTTTGTTCTGCTGTCTGATCGGGCAGAACTGAGGCTAGAAACACTGCAGTGTTCTTAGGAGAAAGCAGAGTAACTAACTGTGTGAGGCAGGAAATGCATGGGATACAAAGGCCTGCTTGTTTAAAGACTTGGTTCCTAAGGCTACAGTAGAATGAGCAACTCCACTTGCCACTTATTCCAACATGGTTAACATGAGTAATAACCTCAAAAAATGTCAGAGGAACAACAGCCTCACTTTAAAGAGCACCACATTGGGAAGAGAGTCCAAAATCAAAGCCAGTCCATAGCTGCACTAGTAATGTATCACATATGGTTGGAAAAGGACTTGCTAACACACTAGGAGAAAACGCTCAGTGAAAAATTGATGGGTAGGAATGAATTAGTATAAGCCTAACATATCTGCTTGTTAAGGCAAAATGAAGACAGCTGTGAGTGCTCTTTCCCTCTTCCAGCATGGCAGGGCTAGTAATTGGTAAGCCAGCAAGTAAAATGCAAACAATATACAGTGATCCAATGTTAGCTGTTTGTTGTTAATGATTCTTTTGCCAGACCCAGTGTTTGTAATCCTCACGTTTTCAAAACTAACACTGAGACCACAGAATTTCTTATGCATTTCCTTTGGCTGCAAAGACTTCTCATGTTATGGCGAAGGATGCGGTGAAGGAATAGCAGGTTGTGTTTGTCCACATCTGTGTCTGAACGTTAGTGTCTCGGTTTTGAGTAGCATTCCTTTTTTGTTTTAGTTTTGACTTTGAAAGTGTGGAAAGTACCGTGGAGAGTACGGTGGACAAATCAAAGCCCTGGAGCAGGTCCATCGAGGACCTGCACAGAGGGAACAACCTGCCCTCACCTGTGGGCAACAGTGTGTCCCGCTCTGGAAGACATTCTGCACTTCGGTAAGTGCCTTAATCAGATGCTTTGGCATGGCAGGATCATTTCTCCTCTTCTGATCCTGCGTGGACATCTGTGTGTCTTTCCAATATGGCCCTTTCTTCTCAGTGAATCTAACCAACAGTTTTGTAGGTGTTCATGGCCTACTTCCTTGGTTGTATTCTTTCACTTTACATAACCCTTCTTAGAAACGCCACATTGTGATTCAGCATAGAAGGTGAGAAGCTTGTGCCAAATAACACAGTGAAGTAGTCTCTGGCAGGTAAGTTACGATGGATGTGGACAGAGTGACTGCAATACCACTTGCAGGGCAGAGGCTACACAAAACAATCTGAGCTTCTAAAGAGTAACTGTAGCTCCTCTGTTTGGGCTGCCCTCTCTTTTCACAGGTAGCTCATGTGTGTGCTATGCAGGGTGTGGTTTTGCTCATAGGTTACAGCGTTAGGAAGACATATTTTTATAATGAAGGGCTACTAGCCACGTTCCTTTGGTCAGGCATGCTTCATGTCAACTTGACATTTTCCACTGATGATTCCATCTTACAGCTCCTGTTGAAATGGTAGGATGCTGCTGGAGGACCTGTACTCACTACCTGTACCACTGCTGTGTGTGATTTCATGTTGTGCATTCAGACCTGTGATCACTTACTAACTGGAGAAATAGCGTTTATAACTTTTGAAGCACTGTACTTAGAGCTCATTGGTGAGGAAGTTAACACTCCTGCTAATAAAGATGGAAGTCATACCTGAACCAAGTTGTTGAAGGCTTCTCAGACTCAGGACCTGAATACAGACTGGTGTATTAAACATCTTCATTCCCAAGTCCTGCTTACTTTCTGTGACTTCTCCTGTATTTCTGACATGACCTGGCAGGGCAATGTCATATAAGTGTTTCAGATCACTGTGGGTTTGGGTCACAGAGTGCACGTGTCAGGTTGGAGCTTATGAGCCTGTGGCTTCCAGACATTTCTCAATTGACTATGTATTTATGATCTTTTACTTCTTTGCCTTGGGTTTTAGTCATGGGAAGTTTGAGAGAATGTCCTTCTCTGTAATGAACATCAGTTCTCCTGATGAATTTGATGTGTGATTGATGTCTCCAATAAACTATTCAGATTTCCTTGTGAGCAAATGCCAAAATTTTTGATGAATTTCAGATAAATTGATTCAGAAATAAAAGAACAATGTTCTAACTCACCTCCTGGTGTTTGCAATGGGCCGATGGCTATATAACTTACTAGTATGTGTCAACTTCACACATGGGCAGAGGAACATATGTTCTGGTTTAGAAGTTCCATAAGCATCTTGATACTCAATGAAAAATGCTTTCTAATATTTGACTATAATTACATAAATAGATTTAATTTGCAAAGTACAATTTAATTAATTTTTTTATCTTTGTTTACTTAGGTGTATATTGGTCAGCTGTCCAACACACTTTCATTTTTCTAAATAATCCATGCTCTGCACCTTGAAAGGCAGGACTTGGGGACATCAGAACTAGCCTGAACTGCTTTATAGTTGGCTTAGGGTAGACCTTGCCTAGCTACATCTTTAATTAGAACATGACATAAAAATATAGGCACAATGGTAATGTTTGGAGAGACATAGGGACTAGCTGGCCTTCCTGGCAGGTGTGCTCAGAGGTGACTAGGAAACCATCACTTCTTCTGTGTTGTGCTTCCACAGCTTGACAGCCCAGGGAAGGGGACACTTGAATTTCATCAGAGAGTCAACATGGTAGCTACTTGAATGCCATTTACTTATTCATTCATAATTATTGGTTCTAAACAATGAATATCAATAGTAGTCTAGCTGTTGTGAGTCAACAGCAGTTGGAGCATGTGTGGTCATTTTGCCCTTCATATACCCAAGGATTGTTTGTTTCTCTCTTTTCCTCTTCCCTTTCTTCCTCTGCTCTCAGCACTCCTTCGATTTCTGGTTTTCATTTTATTGCTTTCCCTGTCATTCTGCCATCTCATTTCTGATCATCTCCTCTGCTTTGTCCTTTCTTGTCCCACTGTCTCTCATTCTGTTTTTTTCCACCTCTTACATCACCACCAGGCTGGCTTCCCTGCTGGGCTCTCTTCAGCTCCAGTGCCACCCGAGCTGCTTGTCCTTCTGCTGCCTCTGGAGCAGCTTCAGTTTACACACTGATGATGGGGCTTCCACACGGAACATCTCGTAAGTCACTAGAGAAAACACTCGAGGGAGCAGACAGGGCATGGTGGCCTGGTCTTACGACCATTCTCCATGTTATAATATGGTAACCTTTGCGTAACTCTGTTGCTTTGTATATAGAAGCATTGTGTTATCATATTATAGCTCCTCATAATAAAAATTGGATTCTTGCAGGAAAATGCATTTTTATTTATATCAAATGTCTTTTGAAAATATTACAGTGTTTTCTGGAGATGTTTTATTACTGGTAGTTTTACTTAATGAATAAATATCTTTATACCAAACACATTTTGATATAAAAGTTTCTTCTGCCGCATCTCTAGATAATAATATAGATCTATACCTTTTACCAGTATCCCTTGTCAAAAGGTATTCGTGAAACTTAAAAAAAATATGAGATTTCAGCAAGTTTGAACACTTCTCATGAATAAAGCTTGATTAAATAAAAAAAGAAAAATAGTCCATTATTAAATACAAATTCTTTGAACAAAATCTTGATGCTAGCACAATTTTTTTCTTGGATTTCAACTTTATATTCTTAAACTATTTCATATTGAATGTCAAACACCGTATGACACAACACACACCTGAATTGTGCATCTGGCTGGGCTCTGAGTCATCATATATCTGAAGCTTGGCCACAGAAATGTTGGTGTCAATGAAGCAGAAACCTGGCTTGTGCTTTCTCCAGAATATGGCCTGTCTCCAGTTCCAGTTGAGACTGATTCCATCAATGTGGCTACAAATCCAGCTGCATTAACTGATGGTCTCTGTACATCTGTGTACCTCATGTCTTGAGGACCAAGGCTGTGGTATTTGAGATCCAAGAAAAAGCAATTTTAAGACAGTCAAGAGTAATGCTCTTAGATGTGAATAAGACACGGTAGTGACAGAATAAATATTTTGAGTTTTTAAGGAACTGAGTGGAGAGCTGATGTGGACCTGGAAGAAGGGTCACGTTTAAACTGGGTCTGTGGGTGATGGATGGGGTTAGTTTTCAGGGTAAAGAAAAGGCCACTCTATGGTGAGGTAAGATGAAAAGGCACAGGATAAGCAGAACCCTGCACCAAGGATCAAGGCATGTTTGGGAGAGGAGTAGTACTCTGTCCTTTCAAGGACAAGCTGTGTGGTTCGGCAGAGGTAGTTCTAGTGTAGTGAGAGGTCAGAAATTTCAAAGGTGGACACGTGGAGAGCAGCTCGGCTGACCTTCTCACTTGGATGAGTTTGATCCACATTGTTTTTGGATATTAACCACTAACCAGCAGCTCTTCTGAAATGAATATTCTGCCTAAATGAGATGTCACTGTTTCCCCTCTAGCTGCTGTTTCTGTGGAATAGCATTTCACAAAAAAAATTGTGATCTGACAGATTATATACCTGTTCCCACGGGTTCAGTAAAGAGCTGAGTTCAGGCTTATGGCTTATACTTCTGACCAGGAGATCCCATTCCTCATGTTGTTCAAGGAAGGAATGTAAAACACAGACATATGCACCATGACTTTTAGTCGGACAAAAAGCTTTTATTAAATGAGCCAATGTGGCGAGCATTGTGCTGAGAGCTTCCTGTGGTTTACTCTCTACAGGGACTGTTGGCAATGACACTATTTTCATATTTAAGGGTTAAACCTCTCTGCCTGAGATCAGCGGAGGAGAAAGGGTTCCTGCCTCTTCCTTCATATGGAATGTATTTTTTTTCCTCCCAGTAAATGTCCTGTTTGCTTATTAGTGCCCACGGAGGGTTTCCTAATCCTTCCCAGACATTTTGTCACACTAGAGCGACACCGAGTCAGGGGAGATCCTCAGCATACACTGGGGTATTTCATACTAATTGGAAATAAATGTGTGGTAGCAGCAACTCCCCATCATTTTGCTCATAAAACAAGGTTATTTAAGAGTTATGCTCCTTAAGGTTCTCTTTCAGGTTTCAACAAGTAGCGTTCTACCTTCAACTAGAATTTATTGTGGGGAATTACACATTTAGCTTCAACTATTAGTGTCGGTCTCTCTCTGTGTCTCTCTGTCTTTGTGTGCACATGTGCGCGCGCGCGCACACACACACACACACACACACACACACACACACGAACAAAACCAAAAATGAAACCAAAACAAAAACCAAAGAGTACGAACTCAGTTGCTCTGTTTTCCTCTTAGAGAAGGATAGAATCTTCTCTGAGGTTCTCATCCTCATCTTGTCCGCTCCTCCCTTCCCCTGACTCAAATTATAGATCTAATTTTATGGTTTTGAGTTGTCAACTGAACTTTATTCTGTTCTTGTTTCTTCTTCTTGTTACCATTTATTTAAAATTGTCCCTTTAACACAACTTGACTTAACTGTTGGCCTAGAATATTATTTACCAATATAAAATTCTCTGCTCAAAACATGAATTTTATCTGTTAGCAAATGAGGTGGTAGAAGGTGATTATAAATTTTGTCACCTGATTTAGAAAGTGATAACACTGTAAATAAATTGAAAAAGTACCCACCTTGTCACTACTGTGCTGAATGGTCCATTTAGAGAACAATAAGTTGATAAGTCTGGCAAGAGTATGCCTCACAGGGCTGTGTGCTGCTTAGCCTGCTGTCCACAGCAAATGCCTTCAAAGAAAAAATGACAGAAAGTCAGAAATTGCAGGTTATCAGAGGCTTGCTCTGCATATCCTGAGCTGACACCTTCCTTTTACTCATATTGAAAAGCAGTTCCAGCTGTTGTTTGGGTCTCCAGTGGAAATATAAAACACACAGATCATTACAGTCCTTATTAAAAAGAATCAACATTTCATCTCTCTCCCTTTTCCTCCCTCATTGTCTCCAACTCCTCTTCTCTTCTCCCACTTCCCTTTTCTATACTTTGAACTGTCTTCATATAACTATCTCAGCTTTGTTTCTTTTGGCTATGGGGCCAGTTAGCAAAGTATTTGGCTCAGTTTTTAAGCATCATATATTTTGTTTAACTGGTTTAGAAAAAAATGCCCAAGTGACATCATGCCTAAAGAGTAAAAGAGGAAACCCTTCCCTACATCCCCCCAATTTTAACTAAAGTATTGTTAGCACAAACCTGGAAATGGTTATTAGCCCACTACTGCCAAATGATGTGACATCCTAGTGGGGGACTGCATTCCTGTGGGGTTGAACCTTCCTTTATCTTTCATGGTTGTTTCCAGTTTCTGCACTTAATAGGTGCTTGTTTGATATCTAAGTGCATATGTCACTATGAAATAGAAACATTATATGCCCTTTTCCCTCCCTTTTGCTAATAGGACCTGAGTACCTAAATTGTTGGCAGTGAAGCTACATAGAACATTTTTTTTAAAAAATCTTGCTTCAGACATTGGAACAGCATGGTTCAGGAGTCTTTCAACAGTCTGTTTTGTACTCAGTCATTAGACAATGGGAGCACAGACTAAAGACAGAATTTTTATACAACATACCAACTAATTTTACATATGTGTGCTAGAGACCAAACCTAGAACCCTGCATCCACTGAGCAACCCTCTGGAGTAACTCATAAACAAATATGTGCTGTTGCAACTATAGATGGGTTAAATCTTAGCTGAAGAGCTAGAGAGATAGCTCATCATTAAGAGCACTGGCTGCTCTTCCAGAGATTCTGAATTCAATTCCCAGCAACCACATGGTGGCTCACAACCATCTGTAATGGGATCTGATGCCCTCCTCTGGTGTTTCTGAAGACAGCAACAGTGTACTCATATGCATAAAATAAATCTTTAAAAAAAAACAAGCATAACTGTAGACACTACTGAGTGAACAGTGGCTAGGTTTTTTCTATTTGTTAAGTGTTTGGGCTTTGTAAATACAGGTCTCTGAGCAAATACAGAGTCATCTAGTTTTGGCTCTAGAGTGGAGGTTTTCTCTTGTACTCAGGGTCATCATAGACATGTTATTTGTTCTCAAGTTTATTACCTACTGTTAGCTGAAGGATGTGTCTGTTACTAACCATGAGAACCAGGTGTGTAGGTTGAGGTGCTTGCTATGTGCCTCTTTGCAGCTTCATTTTTATGAGTGAAGTAGGTAATGCAGGTAGAGGGTATCACTGTAGAACTAAACAAGATACATTCTGCAGATATACAGTCTGGAAGAGCATATTTTCAAATACCAGTTTGTTTTCACATCTTCTGCCCATGTTAGCATTGCTGTGGAACTTCTCACAGACATGTAACTACTGATGCTTGGCATGATATGCATGAAACTGATACAAGTGTCAGGAATATATTTTAAGTCTTTATTGTGTGCATGTTTAATATACATGTGAAGGCCAGAGGACAACTTTGTGATATTCTTTCCTTTTATTGTTACTTGAGTTCTGGGGAGTCAAGCTCAAGTTGTCAGGCTTGTGTAGCAAGCATCCCCCACCCCCACCCGCCCTGAGCTATATAGCCTACCTGATTTGTGATATGTTGTTTTTTTTTTAAGAGACAAGATTTCATGTAGCCCAGGGTGGCACCAAACTCCCCATCCTTCTGCCTCTCATCTGCTGTGATTATGTGTCCAAGTCTCACGTCTACCTTCTGTTTAGTTTTGATATTAAGTCAGTTTTCTAATAATCTGTATTTGTATAGGTTTGTCTGTGAATTCTCACTGGCATCTCTCCCAGAATGGAATCTCGTCCTTTATGCTAGTGGAGCATCTACAGTTTTAGTTCAGCAAAGCTGTCCTTAGAAGTGATGCATGAAAAATGTGACGTCGTTTTCCCCAGAGAATGGTCTCTAGCCCTTGTGTTTTCCTGTAAATGGCAGGAGTTCTAAAGAAAGCAACCAGGCTGTTCTGCTTCTGGGCTACTCTTGTTTTGCATATGGTCATCTTGTGATCCAAAGGCTGTCACGGTGGAAGTAGATGGTCCAGGGTACATGGTGTCACATTGTTTGTTCTTTCCTTTACTGTTCCAGCAATTTCTCTCCAGTTTATATATATCCCAGGAGCTCATCCTTTTCCACATCCTGAACACTTGGTTATACTTCAACACAGACAGACAGACAGACAGACAGACAGACAGAGGTCTCCAAATACCTGTTGCACAATGTCCATGCAGATGCTCCCACGAGCAAAGGAAAAAATTGAGTGCATAAAGCCTTTCAGAATGCCTGAAGCTAAGTATAATCTTGAGGCGGTCTGGGGAACTCTGTGCAGTAAATGACAATTTCTGTGGAGAAGTGCTGTGCCTTTTTACCCTGCCAGCCTCCCATGCCTCCTTCTCTTCTCCCACCAAAGCTCTTCAGTAAGAGTGAAACCTGCAGCCTGACATACTCTAGATGAGGGCAGAATAGACCAAGAGAACTTTCCCTCTTTCCCTTCCTTTTCACCCCTCAATTGTTTTCTTTAAGCCGAGGTTGTGTACTGGCAAGAAAGTGGCCCCACTGTAACAACTTGTCATAGAATCTGATTTCAAATGTCACTGAGGGGCAAATACACCATTAACTGTTGGCAGCATCTGGGATCGCGTATTTCATGGGGCAGGACCATAGAAAGTTCATTTATCTGGTTGTCTATGGAGGCCATGGCAAATCTGATGCCTCATCTTGTTGGGGGCCTTTTAAAAACAACTGCCACATACTCTTTAAGTGAGTTCTAATGAAGTTTCATGGTACCTTCAGGAGCAAAGCACACTAGCAAGAGGTTTCACTGTTGGTATTTCTGTAGCATAATTACCAAGCTACAGATAATAGTGTACCACAGCAGCCTCAGGCCTCCTACCCAGTTTTTAATCTCTAAACTCAGTCTATGTGAGGTTTATTCTAATGGGCAAAATAAGATCAACACTGCTTGTAAGAGATTGTAGCTCAGCTTAAAAGGCTATGGCTTGCAACCAGACGTAGGTTGCCTTATCTGTCTTTCCAATGACAGTATTGAATTGTGTTCACTTGCATGATTACAATATAGCACATGTACTATTTGATTGCTATGACTGATTTCTTATAAGTTACCCACTGCTTCTTTTCTTCTCCCTCTTCTCTCCCTTTCCTTTTTTTTTAATGAAGTAGGGTCTTGCTATGAAACCAAAGCTGGCTTTAAAATCACCATCCTCCTCCTTCTCCTGCGTACTGAGATTGTGTGTGTGTCAATGTACCTACTGCTGTTTGCAAATTTAATTGGTGTGAGATTATAACTGTGATATTTTATCTCTAAGTAGATTGGTGTAACTCATACACTCAACAGTTTCTTGGAACTAATCAGTTACCTTTACCCTATTTCTGGGCAAGCTGTTAATCACTCTGTTGTACTTTATTGACACCCAGGTCAATGTTTCAATACCAGAATTAACATTTTTAAAGATGAGGTTTTCTAGTGAAGCGTACCTTTTTGTCATATGTGCTGTATAGTTTGTTCTTTCCCCAGAAATCTACACATTTATCTGCCCCACCAGGATGGATCATGACCTTCTCTATGCAAAGGCCAGATGACATGAAGAGTGCTTAGGGTCTTCTCAGTCTCTGGTTAGCAAATTTTACTCTTCGAGTGTGTGTGTGTGTGTGTGTGTGTGTGTGTCTGTGTCTGTGTCTGTGTCTGTGTCTGTGTCTTGTGTCTTGTGTCTTGTGTCTGTGTAAGTTCAAGTTGAGTGTAGTTACCTGAGGAGGCCACAAGAGGGCATCAACTTCTCTGGAGTTGGAGTTGCAGGTGGTTGTGAGCCTCCAGAGAAGGATGCTAGGACTGAATTTGGGTGTTCTGAAAGAACAGGGCATGGTCTTAACACGTAGATAGATTTACATATAGATCACCTAAATGAGTTTTAAAATATATTTCTTTTTTCCTCCGGTTGAAGGAGTGATACCTGTTCCTGGTAGGTGAAATCTAAAGATAGAGATAAAAATCACAAAAGTGTCATGTAATTCCATGGTACAGAGGACTATAACAGGACTATTTTAAATCTGAACTGGTAGCACTTAGTATTCATGTTACTTGTAATTGTCTCAACATTTTCATTCTCTTTATGATTAGTTGCTGAACTAGAGTTATATGTAAAAATAACAAAGTGGGGCTGGAGAGATTCCTTTGTGGTTAAGAGCACTTGTTATTCTTACAGAGGATCAGAGTTTAATGCCCAGGGTCCATGTCAGGCAGCTCTCGGTTTCCTATGGCTACAGTTCCAGGAGATCTGACATGCTCTTTTGGCCTCCATGGGTATTAACACATGTGTGTGTACTCTCTCATTCTCATATACACACGTAAAGATTAGAAAATAATCTTGAAGAACAACTTGATTTACCTAATTCTATCTTACCTTTAAAAAAAGATTTATTTACTTATTTTGTGTGTGTGAGTACACTTTATCTGTCTTCAGACACAGCAGAAGAGGGCATTTGATCCTGTTACAGATGGCTGTGAGCCACCATGTGGGTGCTGGGAATTGAACTCAGGACCTCTAGTAGAGTAGTCAGTGCTCTTAACCTCTGAGCCATCTCTCCAGCCCCATTACCTTGTTCTTTGATACAGTCTTGCAAGAGCCTGACCCCGAATTCACTATTCTCCCACCTCACCTTTCTGGGCTTGTAGATTTGAACTCTGGATTTTTGCTCTAAAGCAACCTTCAGTTGCCTGAAGAACGGTTCCAAGAGTATGTATTTACTCAGTGAAACCTGGCGTAAGAAAAGTCTGCTCAGTAAATTTGTTAGTACAGAAAGCCTTCTCTGAGAAGATGTGGGCACAGCTGCTGCACCACGGTGTGTGGTAGTGTGCGTATACTGTTTGTGTTCTTTTTACATATCAATCTGGGCGTCATTATCATGAATGCAATGGCATGCCCAGGCCGGGGCCTAAGGGCTAGCAGCTACTTGTATATTTATCTTTTGTTTCCTAAACTCCACTGAAAGAAAATCGTTACCTTTTGTTTTCAGTTGGTATTTAGCAGAAGCTAGCATAAACAATAGGCCTTAAAAATGTTTTCATGCCTTAAATCAGAGACTTGGCCAGTTTTATGAGTCCAGGATTTGAGAAGCTGAAGGAAGTAGATGAAAATACCGTTAGTTTGAGGGAGTTATGGGCTACATACTGAGGTTCAGGCCAGCCTGGGCTATGGAGTAAGACCATGCCCCAATAAAAATGGAACAAACCAAAAACAACGGAAAAGCAGAAACAGAAGCAAGAAATGTGCTTTGGTTTCCTGTCATAACCAATGGCTTTTTCTTTTAGATTGTTCACCCTGCCCTTGGGTCCACGTAGAAAAAAATGACCAATAGAGTTTTAGTTGCAATATTATTGGTATTAGATGGTCATCTGGAGGGATCTTATGGAACCAACTCCCTAGAGAACTATTTATTAAATAATATTAGCTGAATCCTACACTAGTTTTAATAGAACATAACAGACAGTAATTCTTTAAGACAGCAAATAAAGCAAATAAACTAAAAATCTAATTATGAAGTTATGAAATTCTATGAGATGTGCACACAGAAAAATATACCAATGACTATATTAACCCTTGACATTCTCTAAAGTCTTGCCTTACAGATTCTCAAAATACTTTGTATTTTTCGGAATTAGAAAATTATGACAGTTTACAAGTTTCATTTATTTAACTGGAAGAAATACATTGAGAATGAGAAGTCTACAATAGCAAGTACAATGTCCTGACAAGTTACAACAAACAAACAGACAAGCAACACCATCTTCATTTCCTAGAACGGAATGTATCAGACTAAGATTTAAACAGAGAAGTCCTAGCTTACTGATGCAATTAGTGATAACGATTTTTTCAACGCTGGAGGTAAACTATACCCTAATCAAGCGTCCATTAGTATGGAGGGCAGGTAGTAAGACTTAAATGACTGACAGGAATATCATCAGTCTGTCCTCACTGGCATGAAGGGAGCAGACAATGGAGCTGGAGCTGCAGAGTCTTCACAAGGTAACAGTGCTGTGTCATGCTATTGAAGCAACTAGAGAGTACAGTGGTCCTGAATCCGAGGAAGAAAGCAGGGTCCAGTCTCCTGTCTCATACTTGTCATGTGATCTAATTTCTTTGAGCTTCAGTTTTCTTCCCTGTGTGGACAACATTTTAGAGTTAATGATACAAATTGCCCTGAGTCATTATCACTATGGTTGGTTATCATTGGCTGTCTTATTGGGTTTTACCTTTGTAATGTTATGATTTTAACATTTTCTACTGTTACCTCTCATTCCTACCTCAGCTTTGTATAAAAATCAGGGAAAGAAATGTTTAAACCAGATAGTACACATTTTGGAAAAAAAAAAAAAGATTAATTGCTTTAGAGCATAGGAAATCATTGATAAATACAAGATTCATTGATTTGACAAATAGAAATCTTACTTATGTAATGTATATTTTTAAAGTCGTTTTTTTCAGGGGGGTTACTAGAGATTGATCTCAGGGCCTCATTCATGCTAAGCAAATGCTCTACCACTGAACTTATATTACCATAACCTTTTTAATTGAGACACACATGGTGTACCATAATAAATGTGTTTTAAAAGTTGATTCAGGCCGGGCGGTGGTGGCGCACGCCTTTAATCCCAGCACTTGGGAGGCAGAGGCAGGTGGATTTCTGAGTTCGAGGCCAGCCTGGTCTACAGAGTGAGTTCCAGGACAGCCAGAACTACACAGAGAAACCCTGTCTCGAAAAAACCAAAAAAAAAAAAACAAAACCAAAAAAAAAAAAAAAAGTTGATTCAGACAAACCTCCTTGCTCCTGCATATAACAGTTCAGTGTGGTAATCCTTGGTATAAAGCAGTGACTACACTTGTTCTATAGCTGTAGGCTGAAACAATCACGTGTACTTAGGTCAGCTGGCTGTGTGGCAATTCTCTGAACCCATCCAGCCTCTGAGATACCCAGGAAGTGTGTCAACAGTCATGTGCTAGCTGGGGTTCTGGTAAAGTGAGATGCTATTGTACCAGACACTTTGAAATTGGCTTTGCAAATTCTGTGCTGAAATAGAACAGTATCAAGGAATTAGTAAGGTCAGTGACCTTTTTCCGTCATTTAAAAAAGAAGGTTCAGGTGCATCTGGATAGTGGTTGGGGCCCTAGGTTGCTAAGTGTATCATCCAGAGAGAGGATGTGGGTTGATTAAGTTATTCCTTATGTTTGCTCGCCTCACATGTGTGAAACCAACCTTGAAACTTGGTCAGCTCCAACTCCCTCTTACTCTTTTCCACTCCCAGCATTCCCTCTTCCACCCTCAGCCTCCTCCCAGCCCCCAATCCAGCTACAAATTCGAATGTGTCTTATATAGGCTTGACGTTCCAGAGGTGACCCGTCCTGTGTTTCTGCTCTGAGGCAAAGCTTCAGTTGAAACTGTTAGTGTTACCCGTTTTGTATGCAGTGCGTTACATCGTGTGTCACCTGTTTTATATGCATTATATTAGGTTGTCTGCTCTGTACTATTTGCCAGGTAAAATAAAACTCCAGTAATGTCAGGTTGATAAAATCCATCATAATGTTGAAGCATTTGAACTCTGATGTTTTAGCACATTTCCCTGTTTTAGCTGCCGTAGCAGACTTAGACTGAGGGATGTTCTAGGTTTGGAGGCATTTGCAAAGAACTAAGGCTCTGGGATCTAATATCTTGAGGTGAAGCCGGAGGCAGTAATTCATGATCTCCAGTAGGTTTAGACTCTTAAGACAGAGACTCCTCTGGAAGAAATGGTTAAAATCTGGTCAAGTGGTTGGAGAACAAGCACTGAGCCAGACTTCAGTCCCACATCTGGTAGATTAGCAGATGTAGTCTGCATTCATGTGCTTCCCCAAACCCAGCTCAGCCCCATGACTGGGATTGTTTGAAGGTCTCAAACCTCTCTTCTTTTGTTATGTGTTGAGAAGACCCCCATTGAGTGGTTACCTAGCCTGGAAAGATAGTGACAGGCTCAGAGAACCATGGGGCATTGCCCTCTGGAGTAGTTGGTGTTGCTGTTTTGGGCCTGCAGTTCTTACCTAGCTGCTTGGAGAAGTAGAAAACAATGTGTGCCGGGCGGTGGCGCACGCCTTAATCCCAGCACTCGGGAGGCAGAGGCAGGCAGGTCTCTGAGTTCGAGGCCAGCCTGGTCTACAGAGTGAGTTCCAGGACAGCCAGGGCTACACAGAGAAACCCTGTCTCGGAAAAACAACAACAAAAAAAAAAAAAAAAAGAAAAAGAAAACAATGTGCATCTCTTTAAGTGGATGTGCTTTGTGATCACTGTCATCTGTCATTTTATAAAAGTTCCCTCCCCCTTTTTTGTTTTTAGATATAATACTTTGCCAAGCAGAAGAACCCTGAAAAATTCAAGATTAGTGAGTAAGAAAGATGATGTTCATGTTTGTATCATGTGTTTACGAGCCATCATGAATTACCAGGTATGTGTTGAATTATCAAGTATGTTTGCTTCTGTTCTGTATCAGACCCAGATCTATCTATTCTGATGTAATTAACACAGATTTCTCTCTCTTTCTGTTTCTCTCTTTCTCTCCCCCGATGTGTGCTGATGTTTGTATATCTCTTTGAAGTTAAGATCTT
The DNA here is from genome assembly GCF_004785775.1 of Grammomys surdaster. Lineage (NCBI taxonomy): Eukaryota > Metazoa > Chordata > Mammalia > Rodentia > Muridae > Grammomys > Grammomys surdaster. The sequence continues at coordinate 13,108,030 of NW_021604636.1, read as the reverse complement.
GATTTAATGAGATTCTATTTAGAATAGTCTGATTCATTCTAATGTTCAATATTTAGTTCTATGACTGCATATCTTAGTGTTTATAATTCATCGTGGAATGATAAGTTGTCCTGTTAGTTGGTAAGCATGTGTGAGTACCATGGGAAGTAAGCCTCTAGTCGTGAGTAATGGTGGACCACTTTAGAACAGCAGTAATGAGTACCATATGCACTGGCTTATGTGGTGCTCATCCAGAAGTTATCTTTATTGTATTAGCACAGGTGGTGGTTCCTAGTGGCCACAAGCAGTGTGTGGAACACTGTTAACCGTGTACATTTCTGCTTTGGCTGGCTATGCTATGGGCTGACCTCAGTCTGGAAAATAGTGTAGTGTGTGCATCTCTTTCATTTTATAACACAGTAGAAAATGAGTGTCTACAGGACCTAGGGTAAGTGAACAAGGCCGTAAGAATAGATAAACCAACTGGGGTAAGAATTAAAAAAAAAAAAAGGATTCAGTTTAAAACTCAGATTAGGGACTAGATGCATGAGGGTCCATTTTAGCCTTCAAACCCAACATTGGGTGTGAATGGAATGTATGAAAGCAAGTGTGCTTTCATCTTCCCCCACCAATTAGAGTTTTTCGGCATCTTCTAAGTTCTGAGACAGTCTTTTAAGTAACTGAGAATACTGCAGTCCCTAAAAATGTGTCAAAAGCTTACTTTCGGGGGGGGGGTATAATCATGGCAAGACTGCACTGATAACATGTACTTGTAGCATTCCAGACCATAATGATGATGAATAGAACCAAAGCCAGACACTTGTTCTGTGTACTTCTCAGGGTTTTATGCCTGTAAATTCTTGTGAGCACCCATCCTTGAAAGGTTAGTAGTGCTATTCTCCCCATTTTGCTGCTGAGAAAACTGAGAGTTAAGTAATATCCTCCATAGTACATGGCTAATGAGTTGTACAAGGTTCTAATCCAGGAAGCCTTTGAATTATTACTACTGAGTACTACAGAAAAAGGAATCTGCAATAGGGATAGAAGTGCCATGGATGAATAAATTATATATATATTAGCTAGTCTATCTATCTATCTCTCTCTGTATATTATATATACAGATTAGCTGCTAGGACAATGTCACTAAGGAGGTAGTATTTATGAGAAGTAAACTGTGGACAGAGGGAAGGGCTGTTAGAGAAAGAAGATTCTAGGCAGAGGGGAAGGTAAGTGCCAGGGACCTGGAGCAGGAAGGGAAGTCAACTTGACTGTGGCAAAAGGAGTTAGGAGAAGCGAAGATAAAAGCAGAAATAACAGGGATTATGTAGAATCTTATGGGCTAATGAAAGACATGAATTTGTTACAAATAGAAAACAAGGCATTCCGAGGGTGTGATGTGACATCTGCTTTAGTGGGATGGATCCTTACGGCTTCTGTTCAGTGTTGGCCTTTGGGTGCAGAGGCCAGAGAAGGTAGACTGTTTTGGAAATGACTGGCATTGGATGAATTTTGGTGGTGGTGTGGTTCAGAATTATAGGAGGAAAGATAAGAAAAGTGGTCAAGTTCTGGATCTCTTTGGATGGATGGTAAGGGCCACAGCATTTGGTTTTGTATTGAGGGAGAATGTGCGTAATAGAGCTGGTTCCAGAAGTTTACCCTGGGCTTGTAAGATGAAGTTGCTAGCTACTTCAGGGCCAGCAAGTCTGACAGAGGTCACCAGGCCTTTTGGTAGACTTTTGAGATGTCTATTTGGCATCCAAATAGTGAGCTGAAGTGGGTACTTGGATAAGCCAGTCTGAATTCGGAGTGGAGGTGTGGATTGGAGATAGATATTTGAAAGCAATTAGCATAAAAATGGTATCAGAAACCGTGATATGGGCTAGTAGGTAGACAGGAGGTTCTTAATATGAGCCCATAAGACACTCCACTTAAATGTCAGAGAAAAGAAAACCCAAGAAGAGGAAAGACTGAGAAATAGCCAAGAGGGCAGAAGCCAGCCAGAGGAAGTTCTACAAGCTGTGTCTGATGCTTCTGCTAAGTCATGCAAGATGAATGAGGTTCAGCCGGAGGGTTTAGCTAAGTGCACATCCGTGGTGATCCTGCCAAGAGCAGCTTCAGGGGTGAGAGATAAAGGCAGAATAGGAGTGGCTTTCAGAACACACGGTGAGAGGAATGAAATCTCTAGACCTTGCACACTTGAGGGGACTTTGCCGTTGTAAAAGATAGCATCCAAACGGGAAGGTGTAGCTGAACACTGATTGTCAGGTCAAACTAGGGTTGTGGCACAATATACTTATGCTTATGGTAGTGAATCAGTAGAGAAAGACAGATAGGCCTGCAGAGCATTCAGAACACTTCACATTCTTGGTCTTTTTGAGACGCAATCTCAGGCTGGCTGTGAACTCTTACTTGCACCTCCAAAGTGCTAGGATTATAGTGTGTCACTGTGCTAGCTCCTACAATGTTTCGGAGTAGATGAGGAAGTGTGAGGTCAAGGATTCAAGTGGATGGGCTGGCCTCAGATGGGAGTTTATCTGTGTTTATCTCTGAGAGGAGATAGCCTGGTCAATGGGCAGATTGACTGAAGCTTTAGAAAGTTTTATTTTTGGGAGATAATGTTGCTATGTGGCCCATGCTGACTTCTAACCTGTTGTTTTTTGTTTTTTGTTTTTCGTTTTTAACCTCAGTCTCAAAAGTTTCTTTTTCCTTCTTTTTATTTTTCTCTTGTCTGTTGGTGGCGTGCATTGTCTCAGTGTGAGAGGAAGAAGAGCAAAGTAGTTGTTCCAGATTCTTGTTGTGGACAAGTTTGTCTGTATGGAGTTATGGGGGAGTGTGCATCAAAATGGCCAGGAGTTGTGCCAGGTGGAGTAGAAACTGGGAACAGTCAGCCCTAGCTACATCATGGAGTCAAGCATCCTAGATGCTTGAAAAATTCAGATTTCAGAGCTTTGTCTTTGAAATGCCCAGTAAACGGACTTGGGTGGACCTCAGGAATTCATCCAGGGCTTGGTTTTGTTTCATCTTCAAAGTGATTTAATGCATACATAACTTTTGGGTCACTAAAATAGTCTTTTCACTAGTTTAATATAGAAAAATGCATCATTCATTCATAAATAATGGAAGGATGCTCCTCAAAGTATCTTTGATAATCGATGATGCCGTGTCCAAAAATTTTGGAAAAGACACGTGTTCTGACAGTCACGTGCTAGGAACAAGGCTGCCTTTAGTGAGGACATGAGTTACATGAAGAAGGGGTATCTGTTGGGTTTGTCAGTGCTAGCAATTGGAGCTAGGGTTTCAGTCGTGGGAGGTTGACTTGTACTGAGCTTGACCACCACCCCAAGTGTTTGTTTTTTAGTTAACAGTGAAACTTCGGTTATAATGCTTTGCTTTTTCCCTCTGCATTTCAGTATGGTTTCAACATGGTCATGTCTCATCCACACGCCGTCAATGAGATTGCACTAAGTCTAAACAACAAGAATCCCAGGTAAGCATCTTTTGTAATGTCCAAGTCTAAATCTTAGCAGGGAAGCAGAGAGTCAGCAGTCGGCCATTTTAGAACTAGAAACCTTCTAAGAGTGGCTTCCCCAAGCAAGATGGCTATAAACCCAAACCCTGTGCCTGCTTAGGGTTTTCCCTTTTGCCTGGTTACTCTCCTATTGGAAGCAGAATTGAACACTCGCGACAGCTTCCGGTCTTCTCTTTTACCTTTCAATCAGTGGGTGACTTGGTTTTCTACAGCTCTACTGAAAGATGTGGTTAGCAGGACTAGGTTGCCATTTCATCCTGGCATGGAGACCAGAAGAGTCTTGATTAGGCTTTAGCTACAGCAGCTAACACGATAGCTGAGCAGCCCGCTGGACCCTTGTATATGTTTCTTGCTATCTTCACACATGTAATTTAGTTATGAACAGAAAAAGAAGCACAAACACAAATTTAACTGTGTGCATGGTTTCCTTTTTTACATGTTCCTTCAAGACCAGAGTCATATACTGTAGTTATTTTGCTCAGTTTGCCTTTTGCTTGTTAAAGTATTTTGTCTTCCAGTGATTTCTGCAATTCAGTTGTTTGTCTCCTTCAAAAATGTTGTTAAGAATTATATAAAGATATTCATTCTGATTTCAAAAAATACCTGCGGATAAGTTGGATCTTTTAATTTAGAAGGGAATATAAATTGTGAAGTCCTGTATACACATGGGATATTTTGGTTTTATGGTTGCTTTTGTAGTTTACGAAAATCCAAAATAGTCTTGAGTCTTGATTCCTGCCTTCACCACAGGGAAGTCATTATTCATTTTCCTTAAGACAGTTGACATTGTGGGGTATCAGAACTGGCTTTGTTAAAGAGCTTGGCAGTTTTTATTCTAGAATAAAGATGAAATACTTAAGTAGTCTCATGATGAAGAAACAATGCTGTTTCTTTGTTCACATTTTACTTGCAGACTTTGAATTCACCTCTAGCTTCTTCTTCCAAAATGATTTCAGATGCAACTTTATTTTGTTGAGTCAGAGAAAATATTTTTCTATGAGTATAGCTGTAACCTGGTACTCTTCCGGTCTCCTGCATAAGAAGAAATATTAGAAACTTGTCATGTGGGATTTTTATGACTCTGTTTCTCTAGGAGAAATGAAAAACATTAATCCCAGTTGATTTTTAATTTTGCCATGTTATATGCTTAACGGTTAAAACTGACCACCACACACCTTCCATATTCCCTGCAGACTGCCTATGTAGGAAGGTTTCAGGGTGAGCTTGGTATGCCTCAGTTACCGAGGGTTTAACGAGTATACAGGCCAGTGCTCTAGTCCTCGAGTGTTCATCCTGGAAGGAGTGGCCGACTCATTATTCAGTGATTTATGTTTTTCTTTCCCCTTCTTGTTTTGACAGAACGAAAGCTCTTGTCTTGGAGCTGTTGGCAGCCGTTTGTCTTGTCAGAGGCGGGCATGAAATAATTTTATCAGCTTTTGATAACTTCAAGGAGGTAGGATGCATAGTCTTGACGAGAGTACACACATGTCTCACATCTTTGACTAGAGTGACTCACGTTTTCATGGATCCTGGGGAGCAAAAGTAGCTAATTTTCCTGAGGCATTACTGAGAGGGAAGCAGTGATTTTAGTTTAGTTTATGTGGCTGAAGGAAGCTTTCTTTGGGTGTTGCATTTCCATCCTATGTTAAAACGTTGCAGTGTTCATTTCCCTTTGGAGCATGGGAACAGTCTTTGGACAAACAGGCTTTGATGTACATACATACACTGGGTTAAGGTTTTTACAGTGTGAATTCCAGTAAGCTTTATAAATTCTATCATCACAGTTACTTCTCCCAAATCCTATTTGTTTTCATTCCTTTGCTGGATTCTATCTATGTAAAACCCATCAAACCTGTCAAATAGGGACACCCATTGTAGGATTTTGTAATCTTAATGGAGAGGTGCTATTATAAACACACATAGACAGACAGACAGACAGACAGACACTCATGAAGAAAAACTGGGTGTAGAGGATCACAGACCACAGACCTGCAATCCCAGCTCTAGAGCAAGACATCTAGGGTAGAGGGAATGTAAAGTGATAATTTGGCTCCATATTGAGTTCCAAATTAGTCTGAGGTACATGTTCCCCAACAAGAAAAACACAAAAACAACAACAACAACAACGAAACAAGGTGCATATATGGTTGAAATAGAGACTGAAGACTGGAGATTTAGTTCAGTGGTATCAGTGGTAGGTGGTACAGCATTTGCCCAGCATGTACAAAGTTCTAGGTTCAGTTTCCTGCATTCATGGGAGGGAAGACTGATCTGAATAACAGAGGTGATTGCAAACAGATAATATTATACAAGTCAGGCAGCCATGGAAATATCAAGACATCTCTACTAAGGAAGTAATCAGTTTTCCTTTGGGACAGTGGACAGTGCTGTGGCCAAGCAGACTGCCTCTATACTTTTGTGCCTATGCCCTGCATCTCAGACTGCTTTAAGTAGGAAAATTACAAACAACTCTGGGAGAATGTTGAAGGCACTCAGAGCCCCAGATGTGTAGGACCCTCAGCCAAGGTGTGCCTGGTAGTACTATTTAATTCCATTTCTATTTAATTCCAAACATTTCTGGATTATGAGTCAAGCTAGCTGGGTGTAGTGATGCATGCCTTTAATCCCAGCACTTGAAGGCAGAGGCAAGTGGATCTCTGTCATTTCCAGGGCAGTTTGTTCTATACAGTGAGATCTAGGGCAGCCAGGGCAATGTAGAGAGATCAGGTCTCAGTCAGTCAGTCAGTCAGTCAGTCAGTCAGTCAGTCAGTCAGTCAGTCAGTCAGTCAGTCAATCAATCAGCCAACCAACCAGTCAATCAATCAGTCAATCTTCAAGACAAGCTGGGTTTTTGTTTGCTTAGTTTTCTTGTTATTTTTTTATTTTGTTTGTTTTTGAGACAGGGTTGTTGTTGTTGTTATTGTTTGTGGTTTTTGTTTTTGTAAGCCAGGCTGGTTTAAGATGTGGTTCCCTGAGGGGCTTCCAGTTGCTCTGCCATCTTTCCTGAAAGTCTAGAGAAGAATGTTGAGCACCAGCTATGCCCCAGTGCAGGATCAGTCACATACCATCTTTAAAGGTTTCTTTTTTTTTTTAAGATTTATTTATTTTATTTATATGAGTACATTGTAACTATCTTCAGACACACTAGAAGAGGGCATCGGATCCCAGTACAGATGGTTGTGAGCCACCATGTGGTTGCTGGGAATTGAACTTAGGACCTCTGGAAGAGCAGTTAGTGTTCTTAACCACTGAGCCATCTCTCCAGCCCTAAAGGTTTCATGTTACAAAAGAATCTCAGATAGCTGCCATACATGCAAGACATGTGCATAAATCAGTGGGCATGCTAGGGTCCGCATTTGTTTCCCTAATTCTGAATGTCTATGAAGCTACACTGAAGTCTGTGCTTACAGGAGTGTCTGTGACTCTCCTGCCTCTGTATTCCTAGTGTTTGTGTCCCACATCTTGGACCACTTTAAGTAGGGAAATAAAGGACATCAGAGCTGTCCTCCCTACTGGAGAGAGAGAGGGAGGGAAAGAGAGGTGCTGTGAGCCTGTCATGGCTGGGGAACTCTTAACATGTGAGCAGCAAGGTGCAAATCTAGTCAGGCTCAGTGGTAGTGAAGTCATAGGAATTCAAAGGATAATGAGGAACAGGGAATCTTTATGTACACATGTGGCTTCCAAAACAAATAGACTTTAAATGTAAGAATGTGTAAATGCTTATCTGTGAGTCTATATATCATGTATAAATACATGTACATCTAAATTTTACATCTACAAATAATGGGGTTTATTGTGGGGATGATTTTAAGGTGTAAGATAAATAGCATATCCTCACATGAGACCATGCTTGAAAATATCACATGTTGTTTCACTCTCATATTGAGAATATCACATGCCAAGTCCTGTCTACACCAAAAATATTTACCATAATACATTCATGACCATAGCTGTAATATTCTGAAATATAACTTTAATAACCATCTGATTATACTCTAAGTCAAATTATGTATTAAAAACTATCAGGAGCTGGAGAGTTGGCTCAGTGGTTCAACGTACTGACTGTTGTTCTTCCAGAGTTCCCAGAGCTCAATTCAATTGTTCTTCCAGAGTTCAATTCCGAGCAACCACATGGTGGCTCACAACCATCTGTAATGGGATCCACTGTCCTCTTCTACTGTGTCTGAAGACAGCTACAGTGTACACATGTACATAAAATAAATAAATCTAAGAAAAACTATTGGATCTGAACTAAACCCTGCCATATAGGAGATGCTTTGGTTTTGTTTTCTCATATTTATGCACAGAAGACACATAGACATGTGCAGAATTGAGTCAGATTTTCCATACCAAGAATTTCTGTGTCAGAATTGTGTGTGTGTTTTAGCTTTTTAGGGGATATCACATGCTTATTTGAAGAAAACTCCTAAATCCAGTCACAGGCAGGTAGTGTTGAAAGCGGGATTATGACCTGTATGTGTTTAAAGCTGCAACAAAAATAGCTGTTTCTGGAACTTCTTTTCTATTCCGCATTTCCCTGGAGCTTTGGGTACAGATACAATTCTATTCAACTCAATGCTCCTTAAATTCCTTCCTTTTTCTCATATCTCTATGTGAGTCAGTCATTTTCTTATATATCACAGCAAAGGATGTTTTCTTTAGTTTTGTTTAGCTAGAAATGTCATTGGAGCCTTCTGGCTTCTGGGGAGCTGGGAGCTAATGCTTTTGAAAGAAACATCATGACTCTGTTGCAGGATGCTGGACAAGGTTTTGGTCAGTGGGTAACATTCACAGAGCCACCTGTGATTGAGAGCACCATGCTACACAGAGACTGCTCATCTTTAGTTTGTAGCAGGAAATATGCCTTCTCTTTCTTGAGCCAATATATTTATTTTGTCTAATATGATTAAGTGTACAGGTTAATATGAATGTAAAATGAGGCAAAATGTTTTTTGGCTCTTGACACATATGATTGCATCTTTTCTCATGGCTCAGTTAATGTCAAAGATATCAGCAATATTGCTCTTTTTTTAAAGTTTATATTATTATTATTATTATTATGTGTGTATGTGAGAGCCACATCAGAAGAGTGAGGGTTGGGAGGGGGAAGATATCAAAACAATGCTCCCATCATGGCTGAGATGTGGAGGGTAGAGGACAGACTATAGAAGATTAGCTGATTCTTTCCTTCTATTTCAGCTTCCTGTTATTGACCTCAGGTTCCAGGCTCACGTTTCAAGCACTGTTACCGTCTTGCTTGTCCTCGTTTTGTTTTCAAAAGAGTCTTGCCCTCAGTGTTGTCACATCTAAAGTTTGTGCTTAGGAATAGAGAGCACACAGCTTAATGAAATTTGAAGGATATTAACTCAATTTTATAGGATAGTGCTGATTGCAGTGGTTCTCAATCTGTGGGTCGTGATCCCGTTGGCAAACTACTGTCTCCAAAAATATTTACATTATGATTCATAGCCATTGCAAAAATCATAGTTATGAAGTAGCAGCAAACATAATTTTAGGGTGGTGGTGGTGAGGGGGGGTCAGCATAACATGAGGAACTGTATTAGAGTGTTACAGCATTAGGAAGATTGAGAAGCACTGGCTTATTGTGATGAGGTTGGGTCTATGTACAGCCTTCATGAGCAAGCACATGTGTTACCTTACTGTGTATGATGGTGAGTTCTGGTGATACGGCAGCTCATAGCTTGTACCTAAAGCAAGGGTATGAGTAGATGAAGGTTAGCTCCTTAAATAGCCAACCAAGGTACTCTTCAAGTTCTTGACTTTAAGAACAATTAAATAAAAGGAATTAACACATCTGGGTTTGGTGTTGAAGTGTCTCCTCATGAAAATTTATGCCCCTGAAATGAGGACCAGGGTGAGAACAAGGGGCCATCTGTTCCTCCTCTTTGTTTCCTTTATCCATACGAAAAGACATGCAGCCACCTTCTTGAAGTTCTGTCTTAGCTGCATGGCTGTATGTATTTTTTGAGCATTGAGTCTGAGAGATAGGGGAAAAAAAACACTTTTGGAACTCCAGAAATACTTTTGGTGTTCATAATAGTTCAGGGTCTTTTTTTGTAAGAAACAGACTCTTGTTCTAACATTACCAAGGAGAGGGTAGATGAAGGAAAATAAGAGACAAAGAGACAGGATAAGGACCTTAGGGACCAGCCTTAGAGAGGGTCAGGCATTCCTGGTGTGGCTAGCCTTAGAGAGGGTCAGGCATCCCTGGTGTGGCTAGCCTTAAGACATGGGCAGGCATTGTTGGTGTGGCCAGCCCACAGATAGCCTACACATCATCACTGAGAGAGGCAAACTCAGCTCTGTTCGATGTTCTTTTCCCCCAAGTATCATGGTCCTTGCCTAGAAACCCATGTGCTCATAAAATCTTGCCAACTGGGAAGGGCCTTGACTAGCCCTCACTGTAGGTTCAGAAAGGTTCTAGTTCTATTTTTACAAATTTTCAACCTAGACCTTCTTCTCTTTTTCCTTACCCTTCCTCTTTTCATGCCCCATTATATCTTGGGTATAGTTGAGAACTTGCCCTACTTGTAAAAGGTACTCCAAAATGTACCAAAGAAAGTTTCCATTTGGTGTCATAGCAAAAGTACCCAGGCATAGAATACTGCAATAGAACAGCCTGCTGTGACACTACTGATAAAACCTTTAGGGTTTTGAGCCATCAGATCTCCCAGGATTCTGGAAGATATCCTTAGAAGCCCTCAGGATTCTAGATCAGTTATAACTGTCTTCAACTGCTTTTATAATGATAACATCTGGTTTTGGGCAAAAGCTGTAGTTTGGTTAGTAAACACCCTAATGCCTCCCACTTCTGAACTTCCAGTATAGACACACAAGCACTCTAAAATGAGTCACTCAAGGCCACCAGCTCTCTTGTGTGCAAGACTTTTGGCAGTAGCCCTTGAGTGCCCCCCCCCCCCCACACACACACATGCTAGAAAATTTCCCAAGAAGGCTGATGTGGGTTAGCTACTGGGCATCTGAAAGCACTTGTACTATGCATTATTAACTTGATTTAAGAAAGCCTGTCAAGTATTATTCACAGTAGTTCAAACTGGACAGGAAGAAGAACAGACATTTTGATGTGTTCCCAGAATCCCTCTGAGTTTAATTTCATTGACTTCATCAGTATTTGAGGGCATGGGATTATAAATCTAGCATGGGCCAAGTAACTCTGGAACTACTAAACATTTTAAGCATGGAAGGAAGAGTATCTTTGTATTCAGTACAAAGAATATTCTTAAGCCATAAGAGACATAGTCCTAAAGTGTGTATGTATTCTATTACGTTAGCTATGAACTAGATTATCTAATTCACCGAGACACCTCTGAATGCTCTGTTTTCTTGGGAATGGATAACACATCACCCTACCAGTAGTTTTACTAAGCTCTCTGAGTCAGTGTTCATACTGAGATGTCTGAGACTGTCTCCACTTCTGTTATATCTAGAGTCTATAGTTAGTGGGAAATCTAGAGTCTAGAGCTCCCTAAAGAATTATTTGTGTTCAGTCCACATTGAAGAGCCAAAGAAGCTGGAGTGTAATGTCTGTCTGGATGGTGGTAACAGCCATATTCACACTTAAAAAGAATGGTGCTTGCGTGCACATGCTAGTTTCTTCTTCCAACTCCTTCACTTCCCAGTCTTTAGCCTGTTGGATGGTGCAACCCATATTCAGGGTGGGGCTCCTCCCTCATTTACCCTCTTCAGTCCCCTCTGGAAACACTATCATTGATAACACATCCAGTGTTTGAGCTTCACTAGACATCTCTCTTTGCAGGCATGTTGACACTCAGTTCTAAGCATCACATTTGCCTCAGTAACTGTGGGGGATTACCTAAGATTTTACTTGTTTCTCATCTTCCTTTCTCCTCTGTGTTCATGACAATGATTGATCCTCCTTATAATAAAAAGCTTGATACAGTTTTTGATTGATGCTAGGAAGGGTGATTGCTGCTTCTTTCAAGTGAGTAGTTTCGAGAGCTTTCCCAAAAGGGAAAGGAAGCATTGCCTAGGGTTCAAAGTTCATTTCCTGGTAATGATCAAGTTATGATCATGAGTGCCTTAGTCCTCTAGTAAGGAAGTGGACATTGTGAACTATAGGATGATTCATACTTATTCACTAGAAATACAAAGTGAGCTCTTTGTCAGGGACATTGATGAACACTGGAAATTAAAAAGTAAGCTGTAGCTCTCCCTGAAAAAGAAAGCCTCTCAGGCTAGTAGAAGAAGCAAATACATTTAATAGTTGAAATACTAGGCTCTCAAAAGGTAAATGGAAGATTCTAGCCAAGATGAATAGCTGATCAAGACAAGGTGTGTGTGTGTGTGTGTGTGTGTGTGTGTGTGTGTGTGTGTGTGTCTGTCTGTCTGTCTTTAAGGCAGATGGGGCAGAAGAACAGTGAGGCAAACAGTGCCTGAGTTTAAGATAAACAAGAATCAGTTAGGTATCATCACCATTGTTGATTATTATTAATTTTGACACAGGGCTCTAACTTGTTAGGTATCCCAGGCTGGCCTTGAGCTTAGGCGTTTCTTGTCTCAGCTGCCTGGGTGCTGTGATTACAGGGGTGCCTCTATGCCTGTCTGCTGATAGTTGCTACAGTAGATGAGTATAGACCTCATGGCTTTAAAACATTCTTTTTTAAAAAAAAATATGATCCTGTATATCATGGTACAAAACAATCAATGTAGTAGTATTCTACAAAGTCTAGAAGAGAGCCTGTCACTTTGCTTTTTTACCTTCTATAGTCCTTGGTCCATGCCTTCCTTCAGCTCCCTAGCCAGGAGGGCACCTGCCTCTTTTCTTCTCTGTCATCTGATTTTTGGATTCTTTGGCTTCCTTTATTTAAGGAACCCCTACACAATATCCTATCAATCCAGATAATCTCTTGATCTCAAACTCCTTCACTTAATCAACGTCTATGAAACACCTTGTACCATATAAGGTAAAGTACCAGGGGGGGACATGGATTCCCTAGTGCAAGGAATACTTAATTTGCCAACATACAGGTAATAAAGAGAACTAAGGGTACCATCTTTTATCAAGATTGTCTTTTGGGGAAGTTGCCTAAGAAGAGAAAGTAGGGAGTTCTCATGAAAGGTGCCATGGCTAATAACACACACAGTCTTCATGTTTCCAAAGCCTCAAAGTAAGGGGGGCAGTAAAAGAAATGCTATCTCCAATCACTGGCTATTTAAACAGCCTTTATTAGTAAAGAAATGAATGGTTCTTGGGTTTGGGGCTGAAAGCCCCTTGGCAGTGGACCCAGCATGAGATCACTCTGATGGGGCAAGGTGTAGGTCGGCCTATGTGGCTTGTTTCAGAATTTGCCATTGATATTTCAGAATCCTTGGTCTCTTCCTACACTCACAGCCAGCTACTGGTTGAATTTACTCTAAAGTCTGCAGGACCTTCGTTCTCTGTGAGCCTGGGGGGACAAAAAGAAAAATAATTAAAAAGAAAAGAGAAAACAGAGAGGATCAAGGTGCTCAGAGGCACACCCGGTTATCAGATGACCTTGCAAGCTAGCCTTGATGGAGGCACTTTTGCTCTTCCTGTCTTTAATGCAGAGCCCTTCCAGGCCTGACTACAATTCTATACAAAGAGGAACTTCATTTTCTTAATGGAGCAGCCACTTAAAAAACAGGGTGTTGCCTCCTTTGTATTTTTATTCACATAAAAATACCCCTTCTAAACCCATGCCCTCTGGCAACTGTAAAGCAGTTGGCACATGTGTCCTCATTTTACATTCTTGGAAGAATGCCCTGAGAGATTCAGAGAGAGCTGAGTTCTACTGGAGACATGCAGTAGCTCACAGGCTTGGGTGCTGGTCTGCAAGCCTGGAACTTTCCTTCAGAACTGGCTCATTGACATTTGTGTGTTCTGTGGTTTTAGCGGATACAGGACAGTATAAAGGGTGTATGTGCATATGTGTGTGTGTGTGTATAGATAGTGTGTGTATATATGTATATATGTGCATATATGTGTATGTGCCTATATGTGTATATATAGACACACATATATGTGTGTATTTGTGTGTATATACCCAAGTTACTGGAGGCCTGAGTAAAGAAAGTGGGGAGTGTTCATGAAAAGGAACATGGCTAATAACTCCATTGTCTTCAGGATTCTAAAGCCTTGTGTGTGTGTGTGTATGTGTGTGTATGTGTGTGTATGTGTATGTTAGTGTGTTATATTAAAGTCCAAGCTATTATAGCTTTGGCAATATCAACTCGGGGAAACATAAAAATGGAGGTTTTCAGCCTCTCCTCAGGATTCGGTAGTCATGTTCATCCAGATTTACACAGGGTTGTGTCAAATGTCTGTTTTAGGGCCACCTTGCTTTCTTCTGTGTCCATCCCCTCATTTCTTCATTCTGCACTGACTTGTATCGTAAATTGTCTTAAAAATATCCTTGTCTTGTTGCTGAAGAGATGGCTCAGAGGTTAAGAGCCCTGCCTGCACTTCCAGAGGTCCTGAGTTTAATTCCTAGCAACCACGTGGTCTGGTGCCCTCTTCTGGTGTGCAGGCATACATGTAGGCAGAACATTGTGTACATAATAAATAAACCTTTTAAAAAGAAGGAATGTTTAAAATAAATCTTTTAAAAAAAAATAAAACCCTTTTCTTCTTGCTGGGTATGATAGTGCATACCTATAATTCTAGCATTTGGGAAACAGAAACAAGTCATTTGAAGCTTCAGAGTGAGCCTAAAGCCTAGACTACACGAGACCTTAACTCAAAAAAAAAAAAAAAAAAAAAAAAAAAAAGGTCTGTCCTGAAACCTTGTATTTCAAGTTTGTTCTAACATGTAGTTTTTCTATCATGTGAAAATAGACTTTTAAAAATGTCATTAAATTGTAAGCTTCCAGGTTTTTTTGTTTTTTTTTTTTTTGTTTTTTGTTTGTTTGTTTGAGAGTCTAGTGCTAAGAGCTACATTGACTGGTGAGGTTCAGTCCTAACTCTAGTATAATTCTAGGAGGCTAGACATATTAGCTGGGAAGAAGGGTAAGATAAATCACATTTGTGTATATTTATACATGTGTGTTAATATATACATAATTATGTAAAGATATTGTATGAATAACAATCAAACCCTAAAATGCAAATGGCAATATTGGCCATGTCTATCCTGGTAATATTGGTGTATGTTGGTTTCTGTTGTGGGATTAGAAACCCATCTCTTACAGTTTATACATCTAGTTTTCTTTCCTAGTGATGCCTGGTTATCTTCTGTTTACCATGTGTCCTTACCACCCTTTCCTTAAGAACTACTAAACAAACTCAGAGGTCATGAAAATATCTCGGGAGTCGTTGAGCCGTGTATAGATTTCTTCGAATAGAAGAAGTTTGGTTATTGGGACAGGCATTTGACAGACAATAAAAGGCTTGGGAGGTGTCCTACATAGTTTCCTTGACTTGATAAAGGTAAACTGGCTGCCAAAGGGATTTAGTAAAGAGTACATGTACACCAAGATCAACAGTAAGAGAGAAAGTTTCCAATCATACAGAATATTGCTTAGCTTTAATTCCTCATTATCATTTAACTCCAAATTCTAGGTACTTATTGAACTTGACTTCCCGTGAGTCAAGCTTAAGTTTCAGTAGGAATTGAAACATTTATAAAACATGAACATGTTTGTATGTGAAGTCCATAGTAAATATGTACAGGTTTTGTGATTTCTTTCGTGATAATGACTAGTAATTTTTAGAAAAATACATGAATACAGTTGTTGATTCTGTTCCATCTTCTCTCATAAATCTCAATAAATCTGTCTTGTATATGAATTATATATATATATGGTTTAAAGAAAATTATAAATTTAAAATAAATTATATATATATATATATATATATATATATATATATGGTTTAAAGTAAAGAAAATACTAGAAAATTTTCTGCACAAACATTTGGTTATATATTGTTTAGTTAATGCCCCCAGGCTAATGTGCATTGCTAATTCCCAGGCAAAGGGAGTGAAGGAGGCCTTGGTGTAAGTGGACCTGCCCTCATTCTAGTCCACTTCCTCTGGGATTGTCACCATTCAGCTCTGGGTTCGTATAAGTCTTACATGGCATGTTGTTATACCCCAAGCACTTTCTATATATGTTCATATATTTTCTCACTACAGAGCAAACATAATAAGAATGGCTACAGATAAGATAGATTCTTGGGATGGTTTTAAATTACTAGTAAAATTCATAGTAGACCGAGCAATTGTAGGGTTCCAATGAGAAAGGAGATGCCTTTTGAGCTGGATTAGACTTGATTTGGTAGAAAAAAAAATTCAGGAACAGAGATTGGCAATGTAAGTAAGAATACATGACTGATCAGAAAAATATCTCCCCATTTGGAGAAAATTTGGTCAGGAATTTAGACATCACCTATATTCTAAATTCTGGAATGTTTCCTGTATTGATCCAGTTCCATCATGTATGGTTCTAGAAAGAACCACCATGAGACAGCTTCAAACAAGAGTCTGAAGGGAATCTTTGGTGGAGGTTCCTGGACCTGGAGTGATCCTGGGGAAAGCAGGTGGACAGCTGTCACCTTTTAGGGATCCGAGTCTTAACATGGTTAATGTTTACACAGCTCCAGAGCAGAATTTACAGGATTCTGATCACTACTTACCATTTATTTGTAACTGCCCTAAAGATGTTGCTGAAGATAGAGAAACACTGTGTTGCCCCACTAGAGGAAAGGGCGGAGTCTCCAATAGGGAATTGTGCCTTTGAAAAATACTTGTCTGGAGAATCTAACTCAGCACTTCAGTTGGGATAGAGGTGACTATGGCAAGCATCATTTTAAAACCACATAGATGCAGGGGCAGTGGCTAAGTGTCAAGAGCACTTGCTGCTCTTGTAGCAGAGTGTCCAGGCTTCTGTTTCCAGCAACCACATGGACACTCATAACCATGTGTAACTCCAGTTCTATGGTACTCAATGCTCTCTTGTGGCCTTTGTGGGTGCTACCCATATAGACAAACTCCTGTAGACAAGAAGAGTTAAATAGACAAGAATAATTAAAAAGAAAAAAATTCATTAAAGGCACACTGGTTCCGTTGATGCTCCATAAAGGCTGGGGACTAGAGACCTAAACACATACCACAGTCTGCCTCACATCTGCTGGCTCCTCCAGAGAGCGTAGGTCAAGGTACTGGAAGCAAAGGGTTGGAAATACAGGCAGTATACATGTTGCTTCCCCATCTGTTTATCAGCACATCTTCCCAGAGGAAGACTGACGTCACTCACTTGGCCTTTGGTCTTGTGTTGGGAGGATGGTATTAGTAGTACATGAGGCCATGTTGGGTTGGGAACATCTCCTTGATCTCCTAAGTGGACAGTGACTAATGCCTGTTGATCATACAGGCATGCAGTAAATTAGAAGAAGCAGCAGCCACTGGGACAGTGATAATACAATTTTCAAATCAAAGAATGTCAAGAGTTAAAAGGGAGATCTGACAATCCTAATAGTGCCACTCCCTGGGCCATGCATATACAAACCTTCACACCCTTCTACCCAATAGATTTGGGCAGCAGTTCTGCAAAGTGGTCTGTAAGTATCAAGGACTCCTGGCTCTTCTATAGCATTTATGAGGGTGAATGTTTTTAAAATCGTAAGATGCTACTTGCCTTTTGTAGCTGGCATGTGCACTGGAAAGATGGAACCAACAGACATACAATAGAGGACAAATAAACTGCTGTTACCTTAGCAGGGATCAAAAGTCATCCGTGTACTCCCAGCAGTCACATGCTTTCTACTTCATGTTTTAAAAAGGCAGTTTGGGGGCTGGTAAGATTGCTCAGTGGTTATAGCACCCAGAGCACTAGGCTGTTCTTGCTGAAGGCCTGAGTTCAATTCCCAGCAGCTTCCCAGCAATCACATGATGGCTCATGACCATCTATAAGGGGATCTTATAGATGCCCTTTTCTGGCATGCAGATGTACATGTAGCAGAGCACTCATACATTAAATAAATAAGTAAATAAATTAAAATGTAAAGAAATCCAGTTTCGCCTAAGAATATATTTGATGAATCAGTAATAAGTATTGATTTTATTATTCATTTACATTGATGAGACAGGGCCTACTTAAAGTAGTCCCACTGTACATAGGACCAGGAAGGAAAATCACTCTGCATCATTCCAGATGTAAAGCCAGCTACTCATTTTTCCAAGTGAGAATGAAAGAGAAGCTGACAAACTGAGGGCTGGATGTGGTGGCACACACCTTTAATCCCACCATTGGAGAGGCAGAGGCAGATGAATCTCTGTGACTGAGGCCAGACTGATCTACTAGTGAGCTCCTGGACACCCGAGGGTAGACAGTGCATTCCTGGTCCCTCTGCTCCCCTACCCAGATGCAGCAAACTACTCAGACCTATATTCTTGAAAACGAACTAAGTGAACCTTTAAAAACAACTGGCGATATTTTGTTGCCAATGATAAAAATTCAAGCCACCAATGAAAAATGGGAGCTTTGAAAAATTTGCTCTCACCACTGAGTACAAGACAGCTTCCTCATTTTTAAAGATTCTTCTGACTTCTGGTGGTGATAATGTGGAAGAGCATGGTTTTTAAATAGTGTACTATGAAGTGTATCTTTATGTAGAAGAGCTATATTTTTCAAATGACCACAGAATATTGTGGTAAAATTATACATTCAGGTACAGGCCAGGCAAGTAGATTTGGACATACTGGCAAGGTTGTAATGTGCCTTCAGATCCATGTATAACCCAAACTTAAGCTGCATTCCTGACGCTATGTTAGTAAAGTATCAACAAAAGCAACAAGTGACTATATGCAAAAGTAGATTTAAGAATTGCACCTTTTGGACCCGGCGGTGGTGGCGCATGCCTTTAATCCCAGCACTTGGGAGGCAGAGGCAGGCAGATTTCTGAGTTCGAGAGTTCGAGGCTAGCCTGGTCTACAGAGTGAGTTCCAGGACAGCCAGGGCTACACAGAGAAACCCTGTCTCAAAAAACCAAACCAAACCAAAAAAAAAAAAAAAAGAATTGCACCTTTTATTAAGCTAGACTTTTTGTTGTATCTTCAAGACAGGGTGTCTCTATATTACAACGTTGGCTGTCCAGGTGTCCTAGAACTCACAAAAATCCGCTTGCCCATTTCTTTCAAATGCTGGGACTAAAGGTGTACAACTCCACACTTAGCTTATTTAGTTATACTTTAAAAGATACATAAGTATACTAGAGACTGTGACTAAATTGTCTTCTTGCCCAAGTGTATATGTTGAAGCTCTGATACTTCATGTGACAGAGCCAGCTTTAGAGTAAGTATATATTATGAGGACAGGGTAAGTATATGTTGTGAGGACAGCAGGCAAAGTTCTATGGTGTGTTATTGTAAGGACTGTAAGAAGAAATAGGCAGCCTTTTTCCTATGATTGAGTCATGCACTCCTGTACACACACACACACACACACACACACACATACTCCTATTCTCACAGATTTTAAATGATTCTGTTCATTCTCATATTGTAATCATCACGTAATGTTTATTTTGTTATTTTTCTTTTTTCCCCTCCTTTTTATCTATGTATGTATGTGTGTGTGTGTGTATATATATATATACATATATATATATATATATATTTTTTTTTTTGCCTGCATGCATGTCTGTGTACAATGTTTGTGTGGTGCTGGAAGATGTCAGAAAAGGGGATTAGATGCTCTGGAACTGGAGTCATAGGTGGTTGCAAATCTCTATGTGGATGTTAAGAATCAACCCTGGATCCTCTGGAAGAGCAGCCAGTGCTCTTCATGTCTGAGCCATGTCTCCAGCCCATATTGTGTTATTTTTTATGATGATGATGGTGGTGGTGGTGGTGGTGGTGGTGGTGGTGTGTGTGTGTGTGTGTGTATGTGTGTATGGATATCAATCAAAATTCTCCTTGTAATTTATAGTATGGTAAATGTATGACCTGCATTTTAAAAAGGTCTTTGGTGTTCTTAGCATTTTAAAACATAGTCTTACTATATAGTAGAGTTTGATCCCAAACTTTAGATTCTCTTGCCTCCCAGGTACTGGGTGTACAGGTAAGCACCATGACACAGTTCTCCTGGGCTTTGTTTGTGTGCTGGAGACAGGCTCTCATGTGGCCCAGGGTTATCTTAAACTTGAGAAGTAGCAGCCAGGGATCCTCCTGATGCTCCAGTCTCTGTATCACAAGTTCTAGGGTTAGAGATTTGTGCTTCTATGCCAGTTAATCGGGTAGTAGGAATTGAATCTGGGGCTTTGTGAATCCTAGGCAACACACTTTCAATTATGCCATATACCTAGTCTAAGGTATGAGTTGAAAAATTTCAAGCTTTATTTTTTTAGGTAGGGGTCTGTTTGATTGTTTGGTTTTTGAGACTGTATCCCAGGCTAACCTTGAATGAGAGAGACAAGGATAACCCTGGACTCTTGATCCTCCAGCTGCTACCTCCTGAATATTAATAGTAGAGTTACAGATGAATGCCACCACACGCAGGTTTTGGAGTGCTAGAGACAGAATCCCGGACTTCAAGGATGCTAAGCAAGCACTGAATAAAGTGAGCTACAGCCTCAGTTACCCAGGACAACGCATGATTAAAACCCTTCAAAACCTGAGGGAGAAACTAAACGGTACAATTTCTTGCCCAAGTCAGAATCAGCCACACCCTATGAAGAATGTGGTGTGTCCCCATGAAGACGAAGCCACGTGACTCATTGATTGCTGGAGCGTCCTTCTACAGAAAGGAACCCTTCTCTGCAGCTCTGGTGTTTACCAAGGCCAAGTACAACCTCGAAATCCCTGGCTGACTGAGATGTGTCCAGCTATATCACATGGAGGCTCCTGACAAGGCTGGATGTTCTTTATCCCAAACCAAGAAGAGTTTAGGTTCAAGGCAAGAAAATGCGACAATATAAAAATAGCCTTCTCCCATGTGTGCTATGCAGGACTCAAGTTCCCAGTATGGAGAATCAGTTAATTGACAAGCATTCGACTTTTTCCTGGGAGGCTTCACATGCTATATATCAAGCAGTCAAAACCAAATATGCAAGGAAGAGAGAATCATCTTTACCAATGCACTAACTGTATCCATGGCACCCACACAGAGGAAGCACTACTTACTCACTTTACACCTATTCCTGGAAACAACCTCAAAATGGAAATGCACTGTTGCTCTTGGTGGTGTACCAGCAAACCTGGAAAACCACAAGTGTAGCTGGCATATAACTGGCGAGGAAGGAGCCCTCGTATTCCACAGCCAAACTAAACAGAGCCTCACAGCTCATGTGACCCTCACTGGTTGCTTCCACCCTCAGTGACGCAGAGCCCAGGGCTAAGATCTGTAAAAGACCTCAGTTTCAAGACCAGTGACTGTTGGAGTTTGGTCAGGAACTGCTGGCCCTTTTCTTCTACTGATGTCTTTCAATTATGAATGAAACCTTAATATGACTATACCCTTGGCAAGCTGGTGCACCAAATGAGAGAGTTAGGAAGGAGCCTCAAGTCCCACTGTGGAGGAAGAATAAATGGATGTTGAACTACTGTGGGCAAAGCACAATTTGGGGTATGACGGCGGCCCAGGAGGGACACATCAAGCTTAAATAATGACTGCAAAGCTCAATCATTCAAGAACTACATAAGCTAGCAGTGCTTTCACAGAGAGGCTCTGATTGGTGGGAGGATTAACTGCATACCCAGCAGGCCCAGTTCATGTTTGCTGGGACAGAAAGCAGAATTTTCAAATGAGACTCACTTTTACCCACACCAGACTGATTCATCAATAGTCTTCCGTAGGTATGATATAGTATGCCTCTCAAAGCACATATGCTAAAAAGTCTTGGTGCCCAGAGGTACTGTAGGCCTAAATAGGTCTCAGTTCATTGTGGATAGCCCCAAAGAGGAATACAGGAAGCTGGACCCTTCTGGACCTCACTCCTGAGTTCACAGTGTAAACAGTTTGCTCTACCAGGTGCTCATGCTGTGATGTTTGGGACTCATCAGCCATAAAGTCAGCTGTTCTTGGACTAGACTTTCCAGAAGCATGGGTGAAAAAAATTTGATTTCTTTTTATAATTGTGTCTCATCTTTCATTATCATAACAGGAAGCTGAGTAACACCAGTGTAAAGACACAGTGATCTACTTTAAACTGTGTTACCATGTGACTTCTGTTGTCTGTAAATAAAAGCACCTGTTATTTCATTATCTTGACTAGTTTTATATCATGAACCAAAGGTGTACATAACTCTCAGAATTATTTAAATATATACATACAAAACACACACATCTCTATCTCTATATCTATATGTATATATCTATATTACACATAAAACACGCACAAAGAATTTTTATTTTGTGTTAAATGTGACAGTAAATAAAAGTAAGTCTATCAGGACTGGAGAGATAGCTCAGCAGTTAAGAGCACTGACTGCTCTTCCAGAGGTCCTGAGTTCAATTCCCAGCAACCACCTGGTGGCTTATAATCATCTGTAATTGGATCTGATTCCCTCTTCTGGTGTGTCTGAAGAGAGTGAAAGTGTACTCACATACATAAGATAAATCTTTTTTTTTTAAAGTAAGTCTGTCGTCACTCTTTTATGAAGGGTATTTTGATAGAATTTTTATTCTATTCACTACAATTCAAGAAATATTGAGCCTTATAATATGCTAAGTATCATTCGAGATACTGAAGATGTAATGAAAGTAAAACATGACATTCTTATCTTCATGGGACTTTCTCATTCTCAAATATATATGTTAATATACGATTTAACATGAATTAAATGGCAGCATTATTACATTATGAAATGCCATTGTAGAAGAATACTTGAGGGTTAGTCTAGATATCCCTAAGATCACAAATGAAATCATAGTATTTAGTCATTAGCATGTATTGTCTAATTTAGCATCTATATAGTTCAAGTGAATATTCTCCAAAGGCTGAATTAATTAGTGGATATAGGGTTTGTTTTCAACAAAGCTACCCAAGGACAGTGTGAGAATTACAATTCATACTTGATTTTTTGAGTGAGTCTTCAGAGAGGTATTATTTGGATATAAATGTTTGACTATTCTTTACTATGTGTCTTTAACTTTCATGTAGATGACACATACCCTGGACCCCGCAGTTTTGAGTATTTTATGTGTTCTACAGACATGTCAATTTGAGCTAAAATGTGTGTGATTTAGGCCTCTGGGGTGCTACTCCATAAATCACTGGAAATTATGTCACGTACTCAAATTATTTAATTGAAACAGACACAAGAGCATGGTCAGTCTTCCTTACAAGACATTTAAATATAAAACTATTTAAATCTTTTAGTTTCTCTGTCTGAAGTGCATGTTGATAATACAGGACATCTGCAGCCAGTTTTTGTGTACTGTATTCTAAATACATAATAAAAATCCTTGGGGAAGAGGCCCTGAAGGAGGGACACATTCGATAACATGCAAACCATACGGGAAAGATACCACGCACCCACATCTGGTCTGTTTCGTGCTGCTAATTGGTGACTAGCTAGCTTTGAAGAAAAGTAAGTGGAGTATATAAGATAGAAAAAAATGCTCTGAAAATAATTGTCAGTACTACAGTGTCTGTAGCTAATTTTGGGATGCTTCTGTTTGTAATGTCTTATGCATGACAACCATGTGTGTTTCAGGTCTGTGGAGAAAAGCAGCGTTTTGAGAAGCTGATGGAGCATTTCAGGAATGAAGATAATAACATAGATTTTATGGTGAGTTATCTTGGCACTCTTTTTAACAATGCAAACTCCATTTCAAGCCCCCTTTCCTCCAAAACACATTCCACATTCAAGACAACACAATACAAAGCTCAGGAAAACGAGTTTAGTGATCTACCCTAGAATGCTTTTCTTTGTCTGTAGTCTCCCTTTCTGGTGCTCTTTCAAGTTTTACTCATTTGGTTAAAGGACAGAAATGCTGATAATTTAACAAATAAGAGGGAAAGTCACACGGTTGGGAAACGGAAGTCATGACTTAGTGCGTATGCCACCAAGTTGAGCTACATAGAGGCCTATGCTGGGTGGAACTGTGTCCTTTCCCTCTTGAGTTTTTTCAGTGCTCTCTGTAGACCACACGCTGACAGACTAAAGTGCTTGGCTTTGCCGGCAGGACCATTGACATCTCTAGATGGACACAGTGCTGATGGCTCTTCTTCCTCGTGGCTTCCTTTCTGACCTCAGGGCATTTCTAAATCCCAGCACCTAAGTCTTCAATCTGAGCTCAAGACAGAATTTCTCACAAGACTTTCTTGGCCATTCCTCTCCCATGTACCCCTGTCCTGGTCCCTGACTGAGTTCAGTTTTCCTAGGAACCTTCTGGACCCAGGAGTTCCTTCTGTGGAGCACTTGCCTGCAGAGCGTGCATCCTGACAGTTCTCACACGTGAAGCCCGTGCTGCAACTGCTCAGTCATGTCTTCATTAGAATC
This sequence comes from Grammomys surdaster, assembly GCF_004785775.1. Lineage (NCBI taxonomy): Eukaryota > Metazoa > Chordata > Mammalia > Rodentia > Muridae > Grammomys > Grammomys surdaster. The sequence goes on along the minus strand of NW_021604636.1, from coordinate 13,084,057 downwards.
ACAGCAGCAACTGCAAGGCTTGAAACACACTAGGTCTTTTGTGGGAAACTCATTTCTTGAACTTCAGATTTATGTGAATCTTAGTTTCAGCTACTTTCACATCCAGATGGTAAAAATCTCTTATAGAGCTATTCTGTTTCATTAGATGTGGTAATTTTTAAAAATTGATTATTTTATTTATTTACATTCCAGCCTTTGCCCCTCCCTCCTGGTTCCCCCACTGGCCCTCTCCCCAGTTCCTCACCTCATTCCCCCTCTCCCTTGCCTCCTAGAGGGTACCTACCCCTCTCCCCTCCCCTCTTCCCTGTGTTTCATCTTCTCGCACTGAGACCAGGCATTCCTCAGTTATATATGTGCTGGGGGGCCTTGGATCAGCCCCTGCATGCTGCCTGGTTAGTAGCTCAGTCTCTGGGAACTCTCCAGGGTCCAGGTTAGTTGAGACTGCTGGTCTTCCTATGGGGTCGCCTTCCCCTTCAGCTCCTTCAGTACTTCCCCTCATTCCTCCATGGTGGTCCTCAACTTCAGTCCAATGGTTGTGTGTAAGTATCTGCATCTGCCTCAGTCAGCTGTTGGTAGGACCTCTCAGAGGACAGCTATGCTAGGCTCCTGTCTATGTCCCTCATTACTGCAGATGTCCTGAGAGACAGGCAGGCTATGGGGTGTGGGAGGGTATCGGGAGATGGTAATTCTTTTTAAACTTAGTTTTTAAAGTATAAAATGGTAAAACAAAAGTTGTTTTTACAGTGAGTTTTTAATTCTTGTCATTAGGATCAGGGGTCATTCATTCAGGGTGATGTTGAAGTTGTTGATAGGTGTGTGACAAGCCCCAAGCAGTGACTCATTGTGAGCTTCTCTCTAATGCCTTCTCAAGAGGACCTTTCTTATTCTGACAGAGCCCAGGTTGAGACCAGCCTACACAAGGCCACGCTCTTTTACATGACAGCTCCTTCTGTGAAAATCTATGGGTATCATACATGAAAAATGATGTCGGATCTTTTCTTTTTAAAGAATTATTTATCTTATGTATACAGATACACTTGTAGCTGTCTTCAGATATACCAGAAGAAGACATTGGATCCCGTTACAGATGGTTGCGAGCCACCATGTGGTTGCTGGGAATTGAACTCAGGACTTCTGGAAAAGCAGTCATGGCTCTTAACTGCTAAGCCATCTCTCTAGCCCCTGATTTTTTTTTTTTTTAAATTAAAAGTACCCAACTATATTTAGGCCCTCCCTCTTGGCTATTAGAGTGTTAGCTACTACAGCCAAGGAGCCTCTGACTCTTTGTTGTAAAAAAAAAATTCCACTCTGCAATTTGTTGTGTTGTACCATGCCCACCTCACTAGTTTATGATGGCTGCCAAGCTGGCCACCTACGTTTCTGCTGAAATGATCATAAGCCCCTTAAAACACGTGCTCCATTTCCATACCGTCTAGACTCTGTTTCCTGTCCTTGTACCAACTCTCGTGTGCAGGTTCTCATTTCCCTGTGTGTAGGCCACAGTGTGTCGTATGCCTCTGTATGCTGGTTGTCATTTGTGTGCACTGCACACGACTCACAGGCTGTCCTGAAACTCAGTGGACTTGGTTTTAGACTTGTTTTCAGAAGAGACAAAGAAAGATATCACAGTCTAATTCTATTTTTCTCCAGAAAATGAGGCTTTTAATAAACTTCCTTGGGAATTCAGTTAGATTTTCAAGCTTCCCAAACAATATATTCATTATATTAAACAGTATACATTTCTTTAATATAGTATATTTTTTGTGTGTTTTTAATAAGTGAAAAGAACTCAGAACAAACAAACAACAACAAAACCCCAAAACAACCTGACAAGATTTTCTTTTAAAGATTTTTACTTTTTATGTGTATGAGTACACTGTAGCTGTCTTCAGACACACCAGAAGAGGACATCGGATCCCATCACAGATCCCGTGTCAGCCTCATGCTGGGAATTGAACTTAGGACCTCTAGAAGAGCAGTTGGTGCTCTTAACCACTGACCCATCTCTCCAGCCCAACAAGATGTTTTTTTTTACGTTTATTTAACTAGAGAACCTAAACAAATATTTCAGAAACTTCCAGGAGGGTCCCTCTTTTATTAAGAGAATTTATGCGTCTTCCAAAGCTATCTAGTACATAAGTGTTCTAGTTCCGTGTGTCACTGTGATAAAATAACCCGACAAAAGGCAACTAGAGAAGAATGTGATTTATGTGGCCTGCAATTCCAGGTTAAACGTTATCATTGTAGAGATGTGACTACACCTCAGAATTATGAGACAGCTGGCCCTCGTATCACGTCAGCAGTTGAGCAGGAATGAATGCCTGCTTTCTTTTTTTCTTTTTTTTTTTTTTTTTTTTTTTGGTTTTTTTGAGACAGGGTTTTTCTGTGTAGCCCAGGCTGTCCTGGAACTCACTCTGTAGACCAGGCTGGCCTCGAACTCAGAAATCCGCCTGCCTCTGCCTCCCAAGTGCTGGGATTAAAGGCGTGCGCCACCACAGCCCGGACAAATGCCTGCTTTCTTATTTGCTGGTTTGTTTTCATATTGACTTCTCCACTCATATACAGTTCAAGATCACTGTCTCTAGGGAATGGTACCACCTACAGTGGGCTACATCTTCACATATTAGTTAATTAAACCAATCCTCCACAGCATACAGGCTGACACATTGTACATAGACTTTCATTAAGACCTTTTTCTTAGTGATTCTAGAGTGTGTCAAGTTGAAATTATAAAATTAACTACCTGCATAACATATACTTTAAGCCAGGCGGTGCTGGCGCACGCCTTTAATCCCAGCACTTGGGAGGCAAAAGCAGGCGGATTTCTGAGTTTGAGGCCAGCCTGGTCTACAGAGTGAGTTCCAGGACAGCCAGGGCTACACAGAGAAACCCTGTCTCAAGAAACCAAAAAACAAAACAAAGCAACAACAAAAAAACCCATATACTTTAAAAAGAATTAATTCAATAAAAACAGAAAAAAAGATAAAAGAAAGAGGAGGCCTGGGAATCAAGCTCAGGAGTCAAGGACTTGCCTAATCTCATTGTCTAAGACTGAGTTTGATTCTAAGTCCTTGGGAGGGAGGGGGCACAGGTAGAGGGGTGAGGTTAAGGGGTTTTCCAAATGCTGTGAATCTGGATTCCTGATTGCTTTCCCTTCTTCCCAAAGCCTCTGCTGGGTCATGCATAGAAGGGAAACATGAGTAAGGCATTGTTCCCATCAATAGATGGACACTGTTGAAAACACTGTGGGTCTGTTGAAGTTCATTCCGTAATTTAATAAAATGGAGACTGATCTTTTTTAAAATTTTTTTCCTGAGACAGGTCTTGGTGCCAGTCTTTGGGAAAAAGTACTACATTTAAAGCGTTTATGAACTAGCAGTTAGGAAATCCATGGAAAGGCTGGTGTGAGAGAACAGTTACTATTTTTTGGTAGGATGAAGCTCAAAGTGAAGTTTTGAAGTAATTATCTTGTCATAAGGTTCTGCATTGTGTGACTATTACTCTTTGTATTAAGTTTCATATTTTTTATGATCTATATCTCTGCGGTAATCTGTACTTTTCTCTGTATACCTGTATGACCTCTTCAGAACAGCTTTCTTGAACTTAGACTTGCGTATACCTATTTCACGCATGGAAGTGTATGATTTGGTGTGTGTTAACCATTCACAGTTTGATCATAACTGCATTCATCCCCTTAAGAATCCCTCTGCCAGGAGCTGGAGAGATGACTCAATGGTTAAGAGCACTGACTGCTCTTCCCAGAAGTTCTGAGTTCATTTCCCAGTCAACCACATGGTGGCTCACAACCATCTGTAATGGGATCTGATGCCCTCTTATGGTTTGTCTGAAGAGAGTGACAGTGTATTCACATATATAAAATAAATTAATTAATTAAAAAAAAGAACCCCTCTGTCATTAAAAGCTGTTTCCCATGCACTCTACCCTTCAATTCTAAGTATCTACTTATCTACTTTTTATCTTTATTGGTTGGGGTTCTCTGCACATTTGACATGGGTAGAATCATAGAATGTTTGGTCCCTTTTTGCAGACATGGTTTCACTTTCCATGATGTTCCCAAGTTCATCCATGCCATAACCTGCAGCAGCACCAGAATGGTCCATGGTGTGGTTATCCTCATTCTGTTTATCCATCAAGTGATAGAATGGACACTGGGTGTTTTCCCATAGTTGGTTGGTATATGTGGTGCTATGCATATTTGTGTACAAATTTTTATGTGACCATGTTTCGTTATTTCTCTTAGTTAGGTAATTGAATTATTAGGACAGACAGAAAACATGGCGCTTAACATTTTGAGTAACTGTTTTCAAAGTGGCCACATCATTTTATATTCTCACAGGCAATGGTTGAGGGTTGGTTTTCTCTACATCTTTCCCAATATCATATACATATTTCTTACATTGTAGCCATTCCAAGTGACTGTAAAGTGATATCTAATTGTGGTGCCTGTTTGATTTCCTTAATTAAAAATTATAATTTTTTTTTCTTGATGATTTAGTGACATTAAGGAAAAGGGAATTGGCCTGAACTAAGCCTTGTGAAATGAAGTGCATATTCTGGATACGCTTTTGAGAGAAAGCACTTGGAGCTGATTTAACCCCTTGGAAATTTTATTTCAGGTGGCGTCTATGCAGTTTATTAATATTGTAGTCCATTCAGTAGAAGACATGAACTTCAGAGTTCATCTCCAATATGAATTTACCAAATTAGGCCTGGATGAATACTTGGATGTAAGTATAGCTATCACTTTTGGTGTTGTTTTAAGAATGGATTTACTGCGTTCATTTCCTTAGTAACTAAATGCCTAAAGCATTATGTGGTCCAGCAATTGCCATGCTAGTTACAGGGAACCAATTTGAATGATGGAATCTTCCAGCAAAGCTGGACTATTTACAGAATCCTGGGACGTCTGTGGGTCTACTGCCTGCAGCCTTTTAGTACCTGAGTCAGACATTTCTGGGAGCATTGTTGCAGCCTCCCTTTGCTTTTGAGCTTTGTCTGGGCCACGTCTCAATGCATCCTTCATCAACACTGGAGAACAGTTTTTATTTTGGGTATCTTTGGGACCCTGTCTGAGCAGGCAACATCTAGCTAAGACTGTTGGAGACTGAGTTAATGTTTAGAGCATACAGAAGCAATGAGGAAGGGACAGTAGAGACTTCCTCCTGAAGCTGTTAATTCTGCTTAAAGTGCTTGTTGCTGTTGACCACATGTTTTTACTTCTTTGGTGAACAAAGTTTAGTTTCTTTTTCTCTCTGCCACACAGATGTACCCAGGCAATTCCCTAAGGTCTTCAATAAAGAAACAGAAAGTATATGTGGTACTCATATAAGTATAGAAGCTTGTGTTTTCCATTTCCTATGTGAATGACACAGTTTAATTTGGAAGAGTCCTGGTGATAGGCCATGGATTGCTTACCTGGATTTCAGGACTTTCCTGATATCCAAATGGTGGAAGGGCTTCCCTGGGCTGAGCTCTGACTTCAGCTGCCCATGTTTGTTAGGCACAAATCCAGGAAACTACACACCTTGCACCTACTTTATTGGAGGGCAGAATATATGGATATATTAACCCCTTTCCACACCCCTGGCATGGTTTGGGACTGGGGTTTGTCTTCTTTCTTCATGGGCTTCACAAATTGCAGGATGCGAGTGAAGATCTAGGGTGCGAGTTCTCATTCCTGGTTTAGGTTCAGTTTTCCGAGGCTTTGCTTTGGGCTCTAGGTTGTCACAGCAGCTAGTGACATTGGTGCACATCCCATAGTTACTGCCAAGCTCAGGGAAGTCCCTTATCGCTGCTTCTCTGTTGCCCACTCTTTTTCAGCTGTAGATTCATGTTTCTTTCTTTCATTTTTGACTTTTAAAGTAAGATGGAATATACTCAGTTTAAAATAATGTAAACTATCAAATTAAACCTAAGAGAAAAAGTGTTTTTCTTAAGAAAACATGTAATCTGAATTTTCTCTTAAAAAATACCACGCTCCTCTCCAACCCTGTCCCTGTTAACTATGTTATATTGGCTCTGGGCCCTGATGGATAAAATAAATCATTATAAGAACAATACTATATTCATCTGATATATGTTTTCTATTTGTTTACAAAGACTTAACAATCACTTTGCAAGTGATTGCTGATATGTTCATTCACATATTGGCATCTTCTGTATGCTAGATATTATTCTGGCTTCAGAGTCCCCAGAGAAAGTTGTAATGTGTGGCTCCATGGGGAAAAGTCACTGATTTCTTAAGCATCTGATGCCACCGAAGAAACTGCTTTCTGAGTCACGTGATACTTCGGTATCTTTGGCCTGGGGTATAGTGAACTGGAGGACACTTTCTGACTCATGCTTTGGGGAGCCTTGAGCTATACGTTCAAGGCACTGTCTTAGGAAAGAAATTGTACAGGCTTAGTTAGCAATGTGTACTGAAGATAAGTATGAGTACAGTCGATGGCTCCGAGCTAACTGTTTTGCTCCTAGCCACTGTCACCTCTCCCTAGATGCCCCTTAGATTTCACAGGGCTTATAGTTATGCTACTTCAAACCCTCCTTTAATGTCTCTGTGGTTTTGATTTCACTTATATAAAAAAATATTTTAGCTTAGAATAGCAAGTGTTTGAGGGCAGTATCTCTCCCCCTGTCCCTTCTGTGTGTGTGTGTGTGTGTGTGTGTGTGTGTGTGTATGTGTGTGTCTATATGTATCTAGGAAGTAGTATGGTCATACCTTCTTTATAGGTATGCCGCAATCCTCTTCAGGAGAATGTGTTAAGCTTTTGTGGGGAAAGGTAGGCTACTTGTAACAGATTGTATAGAGGGTTGGGAAATTATGTTCTGTGTCCACAGATAATCAATCCTGTCTTCTCTGGAATCTTTGTTTTTAGAAGCTGAAACACACAGAGAGTGACAAGCTGCAAGTACAGATTCAGGCTTACCTGGACAACGTGTTTGACGTGGGAGCTCTGTTGGAAGATGCAGAAACCAAGAATGCTGCCTTGGAGCGTGTGGAGGAACTGGAAGAAAACATCTCTCATGTAACTGCATCCCAGAGAGGGAAATGCCCTGGGGGCCAGAGTGGGCTAATCCTAACTATGTGGCAGGAAGTGAAAGGACCTAGAGTATAGAAATGAGCAGAACGCATAGAAGCCACCTAGATTCTTTAAAGAAGGAACAACGACCTTGCTTTGTGACCTTGCTTTGTCTCCACTTAACTTCTTGTTCCATTTCTCCCTAGTCACACACTGGCAGCTCTAGTTGCCAACACAGAATAGGAAGGTTGACAGTGTAAGGATTAGAGGGAAACAAAGAGAGGGACTCTGGCCTCATGGAGGAGCCTCTGAAGATGACCCACCTTTTCAAAGTGCCATCAGAACCTGAGGGATGGGTCAGGGTCAGGGTCAGACTGTCTTGTGTCTCTGATACAATCTCCATGCTCCTGTCTAAGCTGTTCCTCAGATTCTGCCCAGGTTCATTTCTACTGTAGTATTAACAGGAAATAACTGAGCTTTGTCAACTGTGGTCTTCTTTGAAGAATGAAGTCTTCTCAATGTCCTGATCTTCTTTAAGGGAATTTTGTGAACCACAAAGAGGTTAATATTAACCTAGAGCCTTTGAGATGTGAACATATTTCATATCGATGAGTAAATGGAGAGCAGTATTTTTCAAAAACTCATGCATCATGAGGGCTGTTTTTTTTTTTTTTTACACCATTGTCCAATAGTAAACCTGGGCCCTTGTACATGTGAGGAAAGTACTGTACCACTGAGCTCTTGAAAACAAAATTCTTATGACTTGATTGGAATTTTTTACTGTGAAGTGAATTGTCTCTATGTGTTAGAATATTATTTCTCTCTCTGCGGAGTGGTTTTGTTTCCCTGCCATACTTTATTTTAGAGTATTGCATATGTTTATTTTATTCCTTACCATCACTGTGAAAACATGTTCCCCGTGGCCTATAGTTAAAACAAGTTTGTAAGCTCAAAGTCCCCCTTTGAGAAGCTCTGCATTGACTTGGTTGGCCTCGGATCAGTAAGAGAGTTTACAGGCTCAATTGTTTCCTTTAAAAGATTTGTTTTCTTTCGCTTTCTTTTTCCTTTTCTCTCCCTTTGAAATTATACTCTTACCCTGTAAATCTCTAATCTTATGCCTTGCCTCAGAGGAAGTCTTTGCCTATTATTATGTCCAATGGGCAGTCAAAAGTTTCTTGATTGTAGAACTTTTTATGGAAACTAACTACTTAGCACAGGCCTCCCTTCCTCTCCTCATCCCTCTCAACCAGCACTGCATAACCTTTCTCTGTTGTTTATAAAAATAGCTGCTATTATTGGGTAGTTTGGGCTGAAGCCATAGTACTTTCTGTAGCAGACTAAAGTGATACAGCCATGTTTTCCAGATCAAAAATTTCCTGAAACTTTTGCCTGATGATCCTTTCTTGGGCGTGGAAGGTGGCCTTCCACTTTTCCTTCACCTTATTTTTTCCTCCTCTTAGCCCCATGACATGGAGAGAGAGATGGCTATGTGTGTTCAAACACTGAAAGGCTGCCGTATGGGTTTTACAGAGGCCACCTGTACATCATTTATTCCTGATAGAAACAAATATGTCTTCAGAACCATAGTATAAAAATTAATGTTTCCAGAAATTAACTTTTGGAATATATGTTAAGACTCTGGTGGGGCCCTGGTTGACTGGGATATGTGATTCTGAGGAGCAAGGACCAGATCAGAATCATCTGTGTTGTGACTGTTTCCTTGTTATAATTTCACAGTTGTCTGAAAAGCTGCAGGACACGGAGAATGAAGCCATGTCCAAGATCGTGGAACTGGAAAAGCAACTCATGCAGAGGAATAAGGAACTGGATGTCGTCCGGGTAAGTGTGCTGGCAGGATCCATCCAGATGGGCATGGCCGGGCATTCGGTGCACTTTAAGGCTGATTTAGTGCAGAGCATGTTCATTTTAGAGGAGTACATCGATGCTGTGTATTTACTGCAACCATTTCAGAGGTGGTCCTCAAACGTATTCATAGTATATGTGTACACAAAAATGCATAATCTTAAACACCAGCTTCCATAATGTCCTTATCACGGATATTGGGAGCAAGCATGGTTTCCTATCTAGGGGAGGCTGAGTTGATTCTAGGGGTTTTCCATGTGGTTGTAAACAAAAACAAAGCACAAATTCAATTCTTTCTAGGTATTTTCATTAGGAATTAGGCGTCATTGATTGCGTTTACTTTGCTTTTACTCAAAACCAGATTTGGTGGTTGCTATGGAAACAGTTCACAACACAGGTTCACCAAAATTCGGTCCATTTTACTATCATATAATCCTCGCCATTTTGTTTTACCTTCCTGCCCTTTTGCCTTATGTCAGGCGGTTATGGTGGTCCCAACCATCCACGTACTTGGAACTGTTCAGAGCATAAAGCCAATGTGCCTGGAGGGCTGTGAGGCACACGGCTTGCCTTCACACCAACAGTTGATGTGATAGTACCTTTAATGTGATGGTTATCATGGCTGTGTGTGCTGTTTGATATTCTGACACATTTTACAGTTAGCTCTATGATATGTATTTCCTGGCACACCATCAAGACAAAGTTGTAGCATATGGACTGCATTCAAGTCCAGACACTCAGATTAAGATAGACAGGGTGTAAGAAAGAATGTTCCCTGCCTGTTGGAAGTCTGAGGTGAGAGATAGCTCGTGCAGATCTCAGACATATCCATGGATTCTTTTTTATTTTTTATTATGTACACAGCATTCTGTCTGCCTTCATGTATGTCTGTAAGCCAGAAGAGGGCACCAGATCTCTTTACAGATGGTTGTGAGCCACTCTGTGGTTGCTGGGAATTGAACTCAGGACCTCTGGATAAGCAGTCAGTGCTATTACCTCTGAGCCATCTCTCTGCCCCCCCATGGACTCTAAATAGAAGCACCCAGGACAGCCTTTGAATTGAATTTTAACTTTGTTTTGTACTATAAACTTTGAGAAAGATAAGTAACTAGTGGTGGGAAGCTTTGGGTTGTTTTGTTAAATGCATGGCCAAAAGGGAAATGTTCCAGCAATGGCTGTCCTGAGCTACATCAAGGAGCTTTCATACAGATCAGTCAGCCACGCTGCCAGCTTCTGGTGATGCAGGAGTAGGTCAGGCCTGCAGTCTGTTTGCTTGCTTATTTATTATATATCTTCTGGTGACAGGGTCTCATCATGTATCTCTGGCTGGCCTGAAAATCACTGCACAGACCAACTAGGCCCCAAACTCACAGAGATCACCTGCCTCTGCCTCCACAGTCCTAGGATTAAAGGTGTGCATTACCACACCCAGCCTCTGCAGAGGCTTCATTCGTAGTCTGTTTTGTTTTGTTTTTTTGAGACAAGGCTTCTCTGTGTAACCCTGGCTGTCCTGGAACTCACTCTGTAGACCAGGCTGGCCTTGACCTCAGAAATCCACCTGCCTCTGCCTCCCAAGTGCTGGGATTAAAGGTGTGTGCCACCACCGCCCAGCTTTAAATTGTAGTCTGATTTCTATCAAAGTCTGATTTAGGAGCTCTTTGTCTCTTGTTAGTCAGCGTGTATCTAGGAGTTACAGTTATATTTTACTTTATAATTAGTAAAAGAAAGCATGCTGAACCACCGGGATACCCATGGGATGTTTCAAATTCAATTTGTGGATAAAGTCAGCCCTGTTCTGTTCTCTTCTGCCTACGGGGAAAGTGGCGTTGACTCCACTAATTAAATGGGAAGGACTTCATTAACAGTAGCCAATGCTAGAGTACATTGCATGCTTTATTACCTCAGCTGATAATCCCTGGGACTCACTGCCTGAGTGTGTGTGAGTTCTCTCTCTACCTGTTTCTCTCAGCTAATTTACCCAGGTTTACGTGGGAATGTTCTATGAAGCCAGTAGTATCCTGACCATGACTTCTTTTGCAGGAAATCTACAAAGATGCAAATACACAAGTTCACACGTTAAGAAAAATGGTCAAAGAAAAGGAAGAAGCCATTCAAAGACAGTCTACCCTGGAAAAAAAGATTCACGAACTGGAGAAACAAGGGACCATTAAAATTCAGAAGAAGGGGGATGGGGACATTGCCATACTGCCAGTCATGGCCTCTGGCACATTGTCCACGGGGTCAGAACTAGCAGTGGGTAACTACATGGGACCAGTTCCAGGGGCTACCTCCTCAGGACCCTCAGTCCCTCCTCCCCCACCACTACCTCCGTCATCAGACACACCTGAAGCAGGTAAGATGGTGGGAGGTAGAGATTTCCCTTCTTAAGCACTTTTGCTTATCTTAAGGAAAATTCCATTTTGCGGAGCTGGAGAAATGGCTTAGTGGTTAAGAGCATGTACTGCTCTTCCAGACACCCGAGTTTGTCTCCGGCACCCACATAGCTTGGCTCACAACTCCAGAGGATCTGTCCTAGCCTCCGGCATGTGCAGGCGCTGTACTCATGTGCGCATCCTCGAACACAGGAGATACGATAGATTACAACAAAAGTTAATCTTCACGTCACTTAGGTTATACTATATTCCAGTTTCTCTGTAAGGAAATGCTACCGTTGTGTTTTTTGTTTTCTCATGCTTTTTTATTTCATTTAAAAGTTGTATTTGAGCCGGGCAGTGGTGGCGCACGCCTTTAATCCCAGCACTTGGGAGGCAGGCGGATTTCTGAGTTCGAGGCCAGTCTGGTCTACAGAGTGAGTTCCAGGACACCCAAGGCTATACAGAGAAACCCTGTCTCGAAAAAAAACAAAAAAAGAAAAAAGAAAAAAAAAAGAAAAAAATTGTATTTGCTTGTTATTGTTCTGTTTGAGTGATGCATATGTGTAAGTGTATACCACAGTATTCTTCACAGTATTCTTATACAGATTGGAGGACTTGATAGAGTCAGTTCTGGTTCCACTTTTATGTGGATTCCCAGGATCTAACTAGAGTTACCTGATGAGCAGTTTTCTCATTCTTTATATACACATGACATTTTGTTCTTTTTTCTCTAGCGCAAAATGGACCGGCATCGCCGCCTATATCCCCGCCTCCTCCCCCACCCCCTCCGCCGCCTCCCCCACCCCCTCCACCCCCTCCTCTCCCAGGTCCTGCAGCTGAGACTGTGCCAGCTCCTCCTCTGCCACCGCCCCCACCTCCCTCTGCACCCCCTCTTCCTGGGACTTCTTCACCTACAGTAGTTTTCAACTCAGGATTAGCAGGTGAGAACACTGGATGGAAATGGAGATACCTGTGTGTGAAACCCTGAATTCTCTCTCTGTACCTGGAGAGTTCAGCGCAGTTGAATCTCTCTCATCTGTACATGTCTTTCTGAAGGACCTTCCTGCTAATGTAGCCAGTGAAGGAGAAATTGTCACGCGTGAGAGGCACCGCCCTCTGAGTAGCTTTTGTCACACTCTTCCTAGCAGTTCTGACCTTGTCCTCTAGCATTTCCGCTGTCTTTACCTCCAGCGGCCAAAGCTCTGAACTAGGTGCTAATCTTGAGAGTTATTCTTTTTTAAGTTATTGGGAGTGTGCCAGGCAGTGGTGGCGCACGCCTTTAATCCCATCATTTGGGAGGCAGAGGCAGGTGGATTTCTGAGTTCAAGGTCAGCCTGATCTACAGAGTGAGTTCCAGGACAGCCAGGGCTACACAGAGAAACCCTGTCTCGAAAAACAAAACAAAAACAAACAAACAAACAAACAAAAAGTTCTTGGGAGTGTTCTATGTGAAGGAGTACACATCGTTGAGTAATTGCCTGATGTGGGGTTGCAGGCCTGTCTTCCGAGCATTTGTAGGTGTCAGGATTTGCCAGAGTAGGTTTAGGCTTCAAGGGCAACAACAGCAGTAATTTTATTTTATTTTTTTGAGACAAGGTTTCTCTGTGTAGCCCAGGCTGTCCTGGAACTCACTCTGTAGACCAGGCTGGCCTCGAACTCAGAAATCCACCTGCCTCTGCCTCCCAAATGCTGGGTTTAAAGGTGTGCGCCATCACTGCTTGGCGGGACAGAAGTTTGCATTTTTATATTTTTACATATGTGTGTGTATACACACACACACACACACACACACACACACACACACACACACACACATATATATATATATATATATATATATATATATATATATACATAGTAGGGTTTTTTTTGGAACAGCAATTTTTTTTTATGATTTGAAAAGCTTCCAAATAATTCATGTCCTCCTGCTCATTGGGAGGTAAGGGTGTGACCTACCTTGCTGGAAGTAAAAGGGAGACGGGGAGAGAGAGGAAGTAAGCTACCACTTTTGAGTCTTGCAGATGAAATTTTACTATTTAATCCTAAGCCATTTCAGAGTGTCATCAAGAGTTTGGAGTTGTTCTGAGGTCCTGTCCCTGTGACAGTGGGTAGCACTGTGCTGAGCTTACCACCTGTGCTCTGGGGCTCTGCTCAGAGCTGGCTGGCCTGTGATCCTGAGGAACTGCTTTGAGGGTGGAATCTTTGATACTGGGGAGCTTTTGCTGTAATAATGGGTAACCCTGCTTGGAGGCAGCAATCCCTGCCATACTAAGTAGTTCCCCTCTGAGGTGGCTGTCACCACGTGACACCAGGCAGCTCAGCTATTGAGAGGCTTTCCCAGTGATACTGTATGGCAGTCTTAGTTTGCTTTTGGAAATTGCTGTGATAAACACCATAAGTAAGGCTACTTGGGAAGGGAAGGGTTTATTTTAGCTTACAGTTTATCATGGAGAGAAACTAGAGCAGGTTCTCAAGACAGGAAGCTGGAGGTAGGAACTGATGCAGAGGCCGTGGAGAACTGGCTTGTTCCGCATCGTTTTCTCAGCCTGCTTTCTTATACAAGGACCTAGGGGTGGCTAGCTCAAAATGAGCTGGAACCTCTTACATCAATCAGTAATCAGCAAAATGCCTCGCATCTTGCTTAGTTGAATCTAATGGAGACATTTTCTCCACTGATACTTTACCTTAACCTGTGTCTAGTTGACAATAACAAACAAGCAAACTAAAAAAGGAACCAATTCACTAGCACTGTTCTGAAGTTGCCACTCTGGACTACTGAGTAGCTTTGCTCTGAGGTGACTGACTGTTCCTGTGATACTGTGTAGCTTTGCTCTGGGGTGACTGTCCCTGTGATGCTCAGTAGCTCTGCTCTGAGGTAGCTGTCTGTCCCTGTGACACTAGGTAGCACTGTTCTTGAACTGTCTGTTACTGTGAGCTGCTGTCTTTGAGAGGGTAGTTCTCAACTTGTGGGTCACGATCTCTTTGGGGGTCGAACAACCCTTTCACAGGGGCCACCTATCAGATACTCTGCATATTAGATATTTACATTATGATTCACAACTAGAAAAGGTATAGTTATGAAGTAGCAATGAATGAATTTTATGATGGGGAGGTCACTACAACGTGAGGTACTGTATTAAAGGGTCACAGCATTAGGAAGGCTGAGGACCCCTGCTGTAGTTCCAAGGCTGTGCTGGTCTCTGTAGTATCCAAGCCTAAAGGATAGTCTTTACTATAAAGATTTCTTCTTCCCAGTCCCTCTAAGGGTTTCCTCAGCAGCTTTATCTGCTCCCCCTATCCTCCTCAGGGATAATTTCTCCAACTACAACCCTTTCAGCCATCCGAAAGTTTCTTAAAGCAGATTTGCCCACCTCAGATTCTACTGTAGCAGTGACATTTGTAAAGTTATCAGGGATACAAAGATGCCTTTTCCATTTCATGGTAAATGTGTGGGTTATTTTTACCCTTCAAGACCTTCCATGTTTACCACTTTCTTTTAGAACTTTTATTGCTTCCGAAGAAGAAAGGTGGAGGAGAGTCGCCATGGAGCTTTTGGATTCTGAATGTAAATAACAAGCATCATGCCATCTCTGGGTATCCGCTCTGTTACCAGGCTGTTCCTGGTGACTGAATGTGGATGCCACCAGTGTCTTGCTCACCTGGGTCACTGTCTAAGCTTTCCCTGTAGCTCCGGATGAGCATTCTCTGTGAGATTTGTCTACCTGGAGCTGCTGTTTTCTCCATTGCAAAAGCTAACCCGTGGTTCAGCATCCGCTTGCATTCACACTAGCTAAGGCACAATGAAGTCACTGGCAGGGAAATGGGCTGCAGGCCGAGGCTGCAAGTCTGAAGTGTCTTTCTTCTGGACAGTACTTTTTCTGGTTTGTTTTATTTGCATTAAGCCTTTGTAGCTACTTCATTTTTAACTTTGTTGACTCTGGGGTGTTTTAAATTTATGGTGCAGAGTTCCATGCTCAGCTGATTACTGCTGCGCTCAGGAGCCTCTCAGGTAGATGTCTTCATTGTTCTTCTGCACAGTAGAGTACCATAGGTGGGATTGAAGAAGCCTTCTTTATCTCACTGAATCTCTGCCAATAGTTCCAAGATATGTCTTGTTTTATAAGATTACAAAGTCCTAAGTGTTTCCTAATTTGGGGTTAGGCATTTTCTGCAAGGCCTCTAATCTTCCTGTTATTCATTCTAAATTTGGCTTCCAGTTAAGAGTAATTGAGGCTGATTTTGTAAAGTATTTTCCCTGTTTATTCAATGATTTTATCTCTGGAATTCGAGGCCTGAGAGAATCAGGATATCAAAGTAGAAGTAAGAGATAGAGCTGAGCTGATATGCCCATTACTTCTGGAAGATCCCTTAGGATGCAGGCCCACAGAGGCAGGATATCTATCTGTACAGTGGGCAAGAGTGGGCACATCAGGGAGTCAGGAGAAAGGCCCATAGTGTATCTCTAGTTGAAAAAATTCTTTGTGTTTCATAAAGAAAGTGGCATTAATGTGATAAAGTCACTCACATCTTCAAGTAATGTATGTAAGACATCTTCAAGTCAAACGGAACAATCTGATTCCTTTCCTGAGGTAGGTCACCTGTGAATCAAGGAATTTTCTACTTCATTTTGAAAATTTGTTGGCTCGGGGGTGTTTTAGATTTATGGTGCCGAGTTCTGTGATCAGCTGATTACTGCTGCCCTCAGAATCCTCACAGGTAGATGCCTGTGCTGCTGGTGGCTTTTTGCTTTGCTTTGAGAAGACATGCTTGAATCCTTTTCGTGTTTGACTCTGGTTGAGACTGTGTTATTAAGAACTTCTTTACAGCTTATGAAATAGCTAGTACAGTTCACTATAGCTGCTTGGGACCATTACAATGAAATATTTTGTTTTGTTTTCTCTTTCTCCCAGAGAAGGGGGGAAAGGGGAAATACAGAAACATAAACAAAACCACAAAGTGAGTCTTGAAAGGCAGGCGAATGGAGTTTTGTCTTTGTGCTGCTGAAATGTGTCTATGAAGCATGAATCTTATGCTAAGAGTGTTGTGAACTGCTGGGCCTCTTGACTCTAACTGTATCTAATATAAATCTATATATTTTGTATTTTCTGTTCTTTCTGCTTCCACAAAAGATGGGCCAATCAAGCTTTTCTGTAGGTTGCTCCTCACCAAGCGTGTTGAGTATTTCCTGTGTGTTCTGTTGGTCACCCTGTGCTTTGACATCTCTCCACTCCATCCTACTTTGAGCCATTGCATTTGACATTGTGTCTCCAGCTAGTCTGGGTGTTGGGTGACTGTGACTCCAGGTTTGCCCATGTGTTTCAGCTGAATCTATACACTCTCCTGCAGGCATGGCCTGGGTCCACAGGCCGTGTTCCAGTCCATCCCTTTGATAGAGGAATGTTTCTCTCTTAGCATTTAGTTTTTATAGTCAATTCTAAGCATTCCACTCTGAAAAGACTGCATTCTAAGGAAATATGGAGAATAAGGGAAAATGGTTGGCTGTACCTTACCAGGACCCTCCCACTGCCTGTGGCTCTATTGTGTGGAGCCACACCCATTTAAAGGTACTTACTCTAGTTTGAGTCCTGGGGTCACAGTTTATATCCTCGACACCTATAGGCCCTGCTGTGTGCTATACTTTATGCCTAGCTTCAGTCAGGAAAATTTTCCTTACTTGACTTGAAAAGATACTTCTCCCACCATCTCCCTTACTGCAATACTGCACCATTTGGAAGAAGAGTCAATTAGAGAAAGCCGTTGCCTGTAGAGGTCATTGATTCCCTGGGTAGTGTAGACAAAACTTAAGTGTGACCAGGAATCTAACACTGTTGATAATGGGAAGGAGGGTGCCACGTTTGGTGATAGAAAAGCCTGTTTTGGCAAAAGCTGTGTCTCTGTGTTGCTGCATGCTTCTGTGTGGATTTATCTGATGACATTCCTTCTCTTTCTGTGGCCTTTGTAACCCTGGAGGAATGAGAGGCATTATCTGTATTCCTTTTCAGTAAACATCCGTGGAGGCAGGAGCTTGCCAGTAAAAGCTCAGGTGCTGGTCATCTTTGTTGTCTTCTATTCCAAAGCATTAACTTTCTCTCCCCTTACCTGCTAATAAGGAATAGTGAGGCTCACAGTAGACAGGTGGGGGCCCTGGACAGGTTTATATAGGGGTATATATAGCTAAGTGCTTTGGAAAGCCTGGTTTATGATGTATAATAATACATAGGATGGCAAACTGTTATCTTTTAGGTTTGTTTTCTCAAAATGAGAGGTGCTAATTCCTTTTAGCCCATAAATATTAGATCCCAGCCTCTGTATTTCAGCACATTTAACAAGTTCACTAATGATGTCTAGATAAAGATAGCTGACTCCTTTAAAAAGATGGGGGGAAGAGATAGTGGCACTCTTGAGGGGCACTATGATTTCTGCATAGGCCCTCTGTTGTCTTCACTGTTCTCTGATGTAGGCCACTGATGCTCCTAGTCTATTTGAAATGACTGTGCAGCCAGTGTGGACTCTTTATTACAGTCGCCCACAGGAATGCGTATTTCTAACTGAAGAGCATCAGTCTTGATGTGATACTCCTGGCAGGTTAGACAGTCCTTTCTCCCTGTGCTCTCAGACCATCCTTTAAAGCTTATGTATAAATATATATCCTAGGAACAAGAGTTGAAGACATTAGAATTCAGGGCAGTATTTTCCCTCTTCTATCTAGTCACATTGTCTCATAATGTAACTTAGAAAGCAGTAGTCTAATGGCCTCAGTAAAACCAAATAAACTCAATACTCAACCCCTAGACTGCTTTTATGAGACTCCAGTGTCAGGCACCCAAATGGGGACCTTGAATGGCTCTGGTCACGTCCAGGTGCTCTCTATATTTAGCATTGCCTGGGTGCCTCTTGCCGTCTTCCTCCAGTGTTAAAATGTCATCTGCAAGGACTGTTGTCTTAATGTTCCCAAAGGTTACAAGGTTTTAGACAGGATTTAATTTCCTTATCTCTGACACCTTCAGCTGTGAAAATTAAGAAGCCAATCAAGACGAAGTTCCGAATGCCAGTGTTTAACTGGGTTGCCCTGAAGCCCAATCAGATCAACGGCACAGTCTTCAATGAGATCGATGACGAGCGAATCCTAGAGGTACTGATCTCCTTGCTTGTGGACTGGAGGTGCATGCTCTGCTGCAGAACAAAGGAGGCTGTCCTATTGACCAACAAGTGTCAGTGACAAAGATGTAATGTTTCTGTACTCCAGTGTGAAGAACTAGACTTTCACTATCAAAAAATTAAACTGGAAATGATTTTTATAGGAGGGTTTTAAAACTATGTCTAATAAGATAATAGTTTTGAATATCTTAAGAGTTTGCCACCAAATACATGTCTGACACAACCATGCCCTTTAATTTGTAAGAACATAGACAGACTTTTGAACTATGCTGATTAGGGAATCAGTAACAATACTGACTGTCTGGTTTCATGGATTTAACCTGTCGTAGATGTCTGTGTAATGCAATTATTAAAAGCATTTAAATTGAACTGTTAGAATCAGTAGTTCTCTTGACATTGATTTCTGACTAGGAGATAGGAGAACTCTAATAAAAACAGGAAAAGTACAGCAAGTTATGCAGGAGTAAGCACTCAGCATTATGGGAGGCCTTTGCTTTAGAGAGCACCCAAAGGATGAGGCTTCTGCTAACAGTGACTTCATTTTAACGTATGATCCGATTTGACAATGCCATCCTTTTCTCCACTCTAGGATTTAAATGTGGATGAATTCGAGGAAATATTCAAAACAAAAGCCCAAGGTCCTGCCATTGATCTTTCTTCAAGCAAGCAGAAAATAACACAGAAGGGATCAAGTAAAGTGACATTATTAGAAGCAAATCGAGCCAAAAACCTTGCCATAACTTTAAGGAAAGCTGGAAAGTCTGCTGATGAGATATGTAAAGCTATCCACGTGTAAGTTTCCAGCATCCTGGGAAAGTCAATCCGAGCAAGCTCAGCATAAGGAAGAAAATAGGTTACAAGTCAGCAGAGAACAGAAGTAGTGGGGCAAAACCTAAGCACAAAGATGGAGGACTTCTTGGTACCCCCACTTTTGAGCTCTCCTCCTTCCTCCTGTGCTATTGCTTTGGAACTAAGATGTGAACACCAAAGCACTGCACCAAAAGGTACACAGGACAGCATCATATCCGCCTGTCATTTGTCAGCTCAGAATGAGAAGGTCTGGACTGGGACAGTGTTATTATCTTATCCTGGTCAGTAGAGGCCTCCAACAGGGCCCAAATAAAATTGCTGAGTGGGGCAGATCATGAGAAAAGGGAGAGATGGCATCCTTCTCTGGAGGGTCTGGAGTGTATCTAGACTTGCAGAATCCACATTTGATGACATCTGTGGAATGACAGAGATCAATGCCAGCTGCAAATATGACACAGATGCAGCTTTTAGTCCATGACAGCAGGAATGTGAATTATTTGATCTTAGTACTTTCTGGTCATTTTAAACAAAGCTTTTTTTTTTTCTATTTTTTATAAATTGCATAGGAGGCAATAGTTTTGTTTGCCTGTTAAAAAAATTTTTCCAATCTTCTTATAGACAAAGTGATGCTATTGATGTTTTTGGAAATAATTTTTCATAATTTGATATTTTATAGTTTTTGACTGGTGATCTTACCTAATTCTAAGAGTTCATTTGCTCTAATTTTGTGTCTTTAGCCAAAGACATAATCTAATATAGCTTTCTGCGGTCTTTTCTGATTTTTCAGTATTGAAATGTCCTATGCAGTCTTGTTTTTAATCTCATATACCTTTTTTGCTGTACTAATGAATGGGTAACCTACTTTCATCTTTCTTTCGTTCTTCCTTCTCTTTCTTTCTTCCTTCCTTCCTTCCTTCCTTCCTTCCTTCCTTCCTTCCTTCCTTCCTTCCTTCTCTTTCTTTCTTTCTTTCTTTCTTTCTTTCTTTCTTTCTTTCTTTCTCTCTCTTTCTTTCTTTCTCTTTCCCTCCCTCCCTCCCTCCCTCCCTCCCTCCCTCCCTCCCTTCCTCCCTTCCTTCCTTCTCTCTCTCTTCCTTCCCTCTCTTTCTTCCTTCTCTTTCTTTCTTTCTTTCTTTCTTTCTTTCTTTCCCTTCCTTCTTTCTTTCTTTCCTTTTTTTTTTTTTTCGAAAGAAAGATTGTCTGGAGAATATAAAAATTAAGCAAATACTTGTTCAAATTGAGCAAACTTCTACCTAGAGCTGATATTCCTTCAAGGAATGTATGTCTAAATGTCTATGTCTAAATTATCCATATAGAATAGGAATTTGACTGAGTTGTTTCTAGAGAAAGCAAAATAATGACAAAAACATTTTCCAAAATTCACCAGATTTTCTGTAACTGTACAGTGGTGATCTCTTTGATTGAATTATTTCACAATCCTTGGACATGCAGAGCAGTCTGTGTTCCAGCATTAAGATTCTGTATGCTGTTCTCTACTCTTGATTCCTAAAGGCCATAGCCCCTGGGAGGCCTCAGATAAAAGCACCAGAAACTTGAGCTTCAACAGAACAGCTGTCAGAATCCATGGCCTGTTAACTTAGCAGAAGATGAGCTGGGTTGCATAGGAGTACATCACTGACATGGGTACACTGCTTTCAGGTTTGACTTGAAGACACTACCAGTTGATTTTGTTGAATGTTTGATGAGGTTCTTGCCAACTGAGAATGAGGTCAAAGTGCTTCGGCTCTACGAGCGAGAGAGGAAGCCCTTGGAGAACTTGTCAGATGAGGACCGTTTCATGATGCAGTTCAGTAAGATTGAGCGGCTCATGCAGAAGATGACCATCATGGCCTTCATTGGGAACTTCACAGAGAGCATTCAGATGCTGACTCCTGTGAGTTGACCAGCTCTGGCAGGGAAGGGGTACAAAAAGATAGAGTTGTTTATTCTTATGTATCTCTCAATGACACCCAATATAATATGGGCTCTAAAGAGTCTCTCCAGAACTTTCTAGATTACATTTGGAATTAAGCTTTGGTTTCCACATTGTGTATCTAATCTAGGATCTATATCTAGGCATATAGCTGTTCTCTCAAAAGAATACTGTTTTCTGTGTCTGTAAGTATCCTCTGTGTTTCAGAAAGCAAGAGTACAGAGGACACTAAAAACCAATTCTCATTGGCAAGACTAGAATTGTGACTCTCATTTCTAAAAATAGCTCTGTATCTTAAGTGAGCAGTAGGCTTGAGGGATGCCCAGGAGCACTGACATTACTAGAAGATGTTTCTTCTTTGGCCCTATGCTGAAGTAGATTGTGGTGATGTACAAATAAAGACTAGTCAGTTGTCTTATCCCCTCTGTTAGTCTGGTAGAGACTTAGGAATGTCACAAACATCAGTTTGTCCTTGGCTCTCTTTCTTAAGAAATCTTAGTTACTACTCACAGTAGCGTATTTGTTCAAAACATGTTCTGAGAACTTCTAGAGAGTTACATGGTAGCCAGTCCACTGCCTCCCACCCTCTGTATGACTGGACATCTTTACTGATTTAAAAGTATGAATTGTGTGTGATTAGAGGTGGTACACACCTCCGTTATGCCGGAGAGGCTGGTAACTCCTACCTTGAAATCTTACTGGTTATGAGTTGGCTACAGATGAACGATTTCCATGTTACTTGTCACTGTGAATAGCTTTTGAGAAGAACTTATGTATGGTTACCTGAGACGTAGTTAGCTTTTAGTTTCCAGCGGGTTTGCCGTTTTTTTAACAGTCTTCCCCTGTCTTCCCTTCTTCTACTTGGAATCCAGCAACTTCACGCAATTATAGCAGCGTCCGTCTCTATCAAATCATCTCAAAAGCTCAAGAAAATTCTGGAGGCAAGTACAGTTTTCTTGTTATGTTTGTGGAGGTCTGACATGCCGGGGGCCCTCCCGCACACGGGGGCTGTTCTGATGAACTCTTCTTTTCTCTCTCACTTTTCCAGATCATCTTGGCCCTTGGAAACTATATGAATAGCAGCAAGCGAGGAGCAGTCTATGGATTTAAACTTCAGAGTTTAGATCTGGTGTGTGAACTAAAAGGAATACGGGATCCCTGAGAGACTTAGAGATGCAGAGATTAAGTTGTGGATGGAGAGCTTCTATTCTGGGAAGGGTTGAGGGAGGGGTTGGAGGAGGAGCCTCTTATTGCAGGAGAGTGAATTGGTATAAATTTCCTGAAACACCATTTGACAGGAAGGACCCTTTTACCCAGTATTCCATTTCTAAGAATCTTTTCCCAAGAATCTGAATTATAAATATTGCGTTTTATAGCAATAATCTCAAGTTCCAGTGTGATGGGAAATGACTATGGTGACAGCTAATAGAGTGAACCATTTAAACCAAGTTTTTAAAAATTGGGTATACTTTTAAGACACATAGATAATTTTGTTTAGGAAAAAAGTAGAATATAGTTATATGTATATATTTAATTTCTACTTTTCTGCATGGACAAAGTCCTTTGCAAAGTTATCCTTCGTGCATCCTGTCCAGGCTGTGCAGGCCTAGTGTGGCTTCCAAGTCAG
Organism: Grammomys surdaster; assembly: GCF_004785775.1. Classification (NCBI taxonomy): domain Eukaryota; kingdom Metazoa; phylum Chordata; class Mammalia; order Rodentia; family Muridae; genus Grammomys; species Grammomys surdaster. The sequence goes on along the minus strand of NW_021604636.1, from coordinate 13,061,254 downwards.
GGAAGGCATAGTTAATTGATAGTTTCATAACACACACACACACACACACACACACACCCACCCCATAATCTGAGCAATAGTATCTAGCTAGGATTTGTCCCAGGATCTTCAAGGATACTAAAAATCTCAGATGTTCAAGCCCCTTCTATAAAGTAGTGTAATGTGTGGATTTATCCTAAACATGACCCCTATCTTTTAAATCATGACAGGTTCACATATAATACCTAGTACTTACATCATGGGTTTGCAAATAATTGTTTCATGGTATTGTGTATCAGATAGTCACAAGAAGATGTCAGTACTGAGACCAGCTTGTGTCTTAGTATTTTCTAAGTCAGGCTTGTAAACTTCACAGATCCAGAATACCTGGACATACAGAGAGAGGCAGCTCTTAGAATCATCAGAGCTAGGAATAACGGAGAACACTGCCTCGGAGCCATGGAGCATACCTGCTGGCTCTGCCTTGCGGCTCTGTGTTCTCCGTGTTGAGGAGCACCAGCATTGGGAGTCTTTTCACTTTTGAGCGAGGGAGGTAGGTGGGTAGTAGATGCAGAGATACAGAGAATTCTTACAAGAAAGATGAAGATCTGGAGCATTCCTAGCTCAGTCTTCCCTGGCATCATTTAGCACATACTGTTTAAGCACCAGTGGCTGGTTCTCTACAGAGTACATTGAATCTTGAATCTCCTCTGGGAATCTTTTTCCCAGCCCTCTGTTATTTACTCTCAATACTCATAACTTGCTCTTGTACCTAACCCATGTCTCTTTTTGTTTCCAGCTGTTAGATACGAAGTCAACAGACCGAAAGCAAACGCTGTTGCACTATATATCAAATGTGGTAAAAGAAAAATATCAACAAGTTACTCTGTTTTATAATGAGCTTCATTATGTGGAAAAAGCTGCAGCAGGTACTTTATTTCAGCTGTTTGTTAGTGTTACCTTGGAGTATTTAATATCATACTTATGAGGGAGTCATTCCATGCTTTAATACTCTTTAGAACTCACTGTAGAAGGCACGATCAGAGAGTCAGTTCTGGGGTGGAACGTGTTATAATGGTACCATCTTCCCCTGATTAGTTAAATGTAGGCCTGTAGTAAGTTCTGTCAGTGTCTTCTCTCTAAAGATCCAGGTCGTTGAGATGCATTTCTTCCATTGCTCGTCCATCACCCTGTTTGTTCTCTCAATAATGGATAAGATGCTGAAAACAGCCACTCCTAAATAAAATACCTTTGATTGACTTCATGGCATCCTGCTTGTTCAGATGTGGCACTTACAGGCTTTATATCTAAACTACCAGTATTTATTGGTTGCTGCTTTGCTTTGACAGTTAACATTTTCTCATTTAAATCATTTGTGACAACTGGGTTATACACGACACTAGCAATCCCATATTACAGGTAAGATCATTTGTGGAGGTTATCCTGTGTAAGACTCAGTTGGTAATATCCTGGGGAAAGTAATAAAATCAGGACTAGAATACAAGGCTTCTCAGCATTGTATGACAGTTGATGTACTGTTCTTCTCACAATAATATCCGGGTCAAAATAAGAGCAATAGGCAACCTTATCCCAGAGTTAGTAATAGACTGTTATTTTCAAATTATAATTAAAAATTGAACCATCAATGCCAAGTGTTCATTATAAACTATTACTAGATTCTTGAAGCAACCCCAGACTTGCCGAGTCTGTACAGAAATTATGATTTCTTTAGCCAAGTGAAATGACCATTGCTTCAGCATTCTGAAAGTACTCTGCCCTACACTCCCATAGATTTGTCAAATTTTCTTATACCAATATGTAGGCCCATTGCAATCTATACAGTTCTTACAGGTATAGCGGCTTTTATATAACGACATAATTCACTCAGACCTAAGCAAACTGGATGAAGATGTTAGATAAATGAACAAATGAGTGAGTGGAAGTATAACATGGCTTGACCAGATGGTGTAGAGGCCATTGCAGAGTCAGACCCACAGGTAGAAATGGTTTTGTGTCTACAAACAGGCTGGTATAGACACATCGAGGGCTCACTTCTGCAGCTAGCATAATGAATGGTTTTCATTTGCCTAAATTAAAGTATTTAAGTATAATTCCAATTAGGACTCAATAGCAAGATTCTACCTTGTTAAGTAGTGACACAGGTGCTTTGGCGAGGAAATTTTCCTTTGAAAAAAGCTTGTGAGAAAACTACAGAGACTAATATGCTTACTTGGTGAACCCGTGCCCAGGCTAACTGACACATGCTCTTAATGTTGTCAGGTGGGACTGCTCCTTGACTGATCAGCAGACAGTTTTGAGTGCTTTCTCTGCACTTCCCCTTATCACAAATATTATGGGGTCAAAACTGGGGGAAGCACTGGGGATATAATAGGGCAGGTCTAGTAAGGGGAGAACACGCCACACTGATTCATAAGTCATCTGTGTACAGAGAGAGCTGAGTGACAGGAAAATCAAAATGGAACCAACTTCTCTAGGGAAAATGGCTCATAAGAGTTGAGGAGTGTGCCACTCTGGGTGGTGGTATTATTCCAAGGCTTATGCCGAATTCTTTGAATCAAGAAAGGGTTTTGGAGTGGGAGGGGGGAAGCCATCCAAGGTTGCCTTGAGTCTTAGTGTTCTATGCAAAGTACATTTGAGCAGGTACAATTCTGCCCTCTGCTGGACAGGAGTGCAAAAGCATCCAGAGTAAATAGGCTAGGGGAAAAACAAAACAAAACAAAACAAAACAAAACAAAACAAAACAAAAACCTGTTGGGTCTGTTTGAACAAACATCTAAACCAATTGGCTGGATGTGGGTAGAACCTTGGTCTTCAGTACAAGAAGTAGAGGCTGGCATTTTTTCCCCAGACCCTTGCTATCTCTGAACTGTGTGACTTAATGGCAAGCCACAGAAATTCTTTATGGTGCATATGAAGAATTTATTGTATTTGACAGTGGCAGTTCATAAATTACTCATGTGAAAGACTACCCGTGACTAAAGGTGGGACCTAATGTGAGGTCTTAAGTCAGCCTTACAAAGTTCCGGGACCGGGCATCAGCAGCTGGACTTCCTCTCAGTAGGAGTTTCCTGACATGTTGACATTCTCTCCCTCAGTCTCCCTTGAAAATGTTCTGCTGGATGTTAAGGAGCTGCAGAGGGGAATGGATTTAACCAAGAGGGAATATACCATGCATGACCACAACACACTGCTGAAAGAATTCATCCTTCACAACGAGAGCAAGCTGAAGAAACTGCAGGATGATGCTAAGATTGCTCAGGTAGCCTAGGAGAATGTGCTCTTCCAGGCCATCTGAGGCACAGGCTGTGTGCTGGGAAAGTAACGGGCCAACTTCTCATGTCCCTAATGTGGAATTTTCCTCTTACTGTCCTTGAAAGTGCCTTTTCCAAGTGGGGCCTTTTGTACTTTTCTATAGAAGTCCTTTTGTAAAACAGCAGAGCAGAACTGGGCTCCCAAAGCAATGTCCTTGGAGTTTATGGTTTCTGTGGATCTTAGACTTCATCCTCCTCTGCCACTCCAGAGACCTCTGATACACAAGTAAACCTAGAATAGAGTGCACTGCACATCATCACAGAGCAGAAGGTGGAGTGCTGGGGGACTGGAGGCAGACAGAGATAGCTCCTGGTTTGGGGTTGTGGTGGAACACAGAGGAGACTGTCTCCTTCATGGGAATAATGCAAGGAATATGAATCAAAGAGTTGGGATTTAGAGCCAGAGTTGCTTCCATGCTCCTTTCTGATATTCTGATACTGTGATTTAAGGAGTTGTGTCATGTCCTTAGGAAACTTGTAGAAGAAATAACTCATTGTGTGTGTGTGTGTGTGTGTGTGTGTGTGTGTGTGTGTATGAGAGAGAGGGAGAGGGGGAGGGGGAGGGGGAGAAGAGGGAGAAGAGAAGAGGGAGAAGAGGAGAGGGAGAAGAGGAGAGGGAGAAGAGGAGAGGGAGAAGAGGAGAGGGAGAAGAGGAGAGGGAGGAGAGGAGAGGGAGGAGAGGGAGAGGGAGGAGAGGGAGAGGGAGAGGGAGGAGAGGGAGAGGGAGGAGAGGGAGGGGAGGGGAGGGAGAGGGAGGAGAGGGAGGGGG
>NW_021604636.1:12942186-13057074 GCF_004785775.1 Grammomys surdaster | reverse complement strand
AGAGAGAGAGAGAGAGAGAGAGAGAGAAATGGAGTTGGAGAAGAGGTCCTAGAGGCGAGGTTTTTTTCCCCACTATTGTACTTAGTGAGATATTAGAGGTCCTGTGGGGGCACAGGGCAAGCTTCTTTGTTTCAGTTATCTGGCCAAGTGCATCCAGTTCTAGTAATGGAATTAACAAGATTCAAGAAAAACTTGCTTCTTTCCAGGATGCCTTTGATGATGTGGTGAAGTATTTTGGCGAAAATCCCAAGACAACTCCACCCTCGGTGTTCTTCCCTGTCTTTGTTCGATTTGTGAAAGCCTACAAGGTTAGTACGAAGGCACCCTATAGCCTTCTTCTCTACTTTCCCAATAGGTGAGCTCCCCAAGAAGCATTTGTGACCTAACTCCTCTGCAAAGGTCTCCTTGGTCTGGGGCAGAAGATCTGGGTGATCACTCTCTGCTTCTGCTAAGGCTGAGAGTTTTGGGGGCTCTCAGGCTATGATGGTTCATTTTCTCCATGAAGCCATGCCTTCAGTAAGAAACCCAATGCCATTGCCTCTCTGCTGTTGTCCTGTTTTTGGTGACCTACGTAAGCAAGGTGATGGCCATAAGGTGTGACTGAGCTGTGAGATCTCCTAGACTTAACGTTCGGTATTATGGAATGAAGGATAGCACTATACAAGACAGCTGCTTTCTCTTTTTCAATCTGGACCCATCCTGGGACATGATCCATGATGTTGAAAAAGCACATGACTGACAGAAAGATTGTCTCCAAAGATTGTCCCTTTTGGGAAATGATGACAAGGAAGACTTTTAGACACTTTTAGCATCTAGGAAGTATTGTGGTCTTTTAGTACCAGTAGGATTTGGTTTCAGAGGTTTGGTGATATGATTCTGAGGATTTTCAGTTCCCTCCCATAACATGATGGTATGCTTACTTACATAGAACTTGCACGTCTTCCTGTATATTTTAAGTCTCTAGATTGCTTGTAACACATACACCAATTGTATGGGTTTCTTTTCTATCCCTGTGATAAAAACACCATGACCAAGGCCAAGGCAGCTTACAAGAGTAAGTTTAATTAGTCTTACTGTTTCATAGTTCATGATGGTGGAGAATAGTCTTTCGAAAGTTCAGTGACACACTTCCTTCAGCAAGGCCACATCTCCTAATCCCGTGTTGCCTTGAATAAGATTGGCTCCTAGGCTCATATATTTGCATGCTTGGTCATCTTGATGACCTGTCAGGAAAGCTGATGAGCTGTCAGGAAAGAATTAGGAGGTGGATTCTTGTTGGAAGATGTGTCACTGGGAATGGGCTCTGAAGTTTCAAAAGCTCAGATTAGGCTCGCTCTGTCTGTCTGTCTGTCTGTCTGTCTGTCTGTCTGTTTTTGTCTCATCTCTGCCTGTGGATCAAGATATGAAGGTCTCAGGTAGTGCTATGAGGTTTGTCTGTCACCATCCTCTTCACCATGAAGAAATTGGACTAAACCTCTGAAACTGTAATCAAGCCTCCAATAAAATGCTTACTTTTGTAAGAGTTGCTTGGTTAAGGTGTCTCTTAACAGCAATAGAACAGTGGCTAAGCTACTTCCCAAACAGTCCCACCAACTAGGGAATAAGTATTAAAAAATACAAGCCTATGGGGTAAGGAATCTTTCTATTTACTCTGTTCATATTATGCAAATAGTTGCAATTTATAATTTAGGAATACTTTGTAATTTAGGAAATGAGGTATAAGTTATAATTTAGGAAATGAGAAAAATGTTCTCCCTGTTCAGTAAAGATGTATTTTTCTGAATATTTTTAATTTTTATTTGATTATACTCATGGATGAGGAATGCACAGATATTGAGAGCAAATTCTATTACCTGGTGTTTTCTATGTTTAACATTTCTATATTTAACATTTTCTATGTTTATCATACTGGTAGAGGAAAGAATTTTAACAGTTTATGAAACTTTCGAGAAAAAAAAACCATGGGAAGTATAAGGAGAAACATTTTTGTAAACCACAGGTTTTGAAGGTTCACCTCTGGGCCTAGTACTCAGGTTAAATAGTAGTTACCTCCTTTCCTCACGGTGTCCTGTCATAAACTAAGAGCATAAGGAAAGCCTCCTTACATGAGGATGCACAGGGATGGGATCCTGAGGAATCTGTTGCCCTCCAGCTGCTGTTAACTCATATTCTATAGTTCCCTGGGCCACTAGTCATGCTAATGAGCTGCAGAACTGTCCTAGGAGATTCCTTTGAGGTACTGTGATCACATTTCTTTACATGAAAAATTCCAAGCGTAAGGTCAGAAGAGAAATCATATGTAAAAACTGGAATAACCTGGGAAATGCTGAGATCAGACTGAGGCTTCAGTTGGGACATGTGCCTGCAGTGATCTTTGGAATACTGTGGTCAAGTTTGTCTACAAGTGTGTTCCTTTGTCTTAACGTTTATCCTTGTGATCATGTAGCTTCTGTGGTAGTGTTGCATGGTGATGTTACAAAATACTTTCTTTGTCCTATATTGTTGAACAGTGTTCTGACCTGGCATTGATCAGGGTGCAGGATGGGGAATTAAGTGATATTGGGAAATTAATACAGTTTTTTCCTTTTAGGAGCCAAAAGGAAACATAGCAAAGCAGCAAACACATATACACACATATAAACTAGTCAACAAATAAGATTGTTTTAAAAGAAAGAAATAGGGGACTAGAGAGATGGCTTAGCGGTTAAAAGCACAGGCTGCTCTTCGAGAGGTCCTGAGTTCAAATCTCTGCAACCACATGGTGTCTTACAACCATCTGTAATGGAATCCAGTGCCCTCTTCTGGTGTGCATGAAGTCAGGGTACTCATATAAATAAAATAAATAAATCATTGAAAAAAAAGAGAGAAATAGACATCTAAATACAAACATTATTGACAGACTTGATCTTGTAAATTATTCTCAATCCCTAAACCAGACAGATAGCCTTTCCATCAGTTTATAGCTCATCAGAAGTCTCTTGGGTAGGAATGACTTCAAAAGAGTACCCAAGAGAGCTAAGTCCATTTTCTAGTCAGATCTGACTCATTTGAAGAATTGCAGGGAGAAGTCAAGAATCCTATTGTGGGATTATAGGTCCATGGAAATGAAGGTTTTCTTCAGCAAAAGCTTTCAGAAAAGCCGTTATTAGGTAGGGAGATTCTGGAAGTAGTACCAACTTGCTTGAAAATAACTGAAATTAGTGGTCAGAGGGGTGAGGTTCCGAAGCTATTTGTGTGGGTTAAGGATTGTCAGGAAAGTTCTAGTTGAGGTGTAGCTCAACTGCCAGTCTGAAGATGGCACACTTCACTTCACTTTCACTGTGAAGTGAAACACAGAGCTGGTGTGGACTGTGGTTATGAAGGATCGTCTCCCCTTTACTTCAGTTCCCAAACCACTGTGAATTCTCAAATAGTAATGGCTTGAGGAAACCTTAACCATCATTATTTCCATTTGTGTTATTTTCAATCTTTTTAATTTTAAAATTGCATTTCCCAGCAAGCAGAAGAGGAAAATGAGCTGAGGAAAAAGCAGGAACAAGCTCTTATGGAAAAACTGTTAGAGCAAGAAGCCCTGATGGAGCAGCAGGATCCAAAGGTAGGAAGTCTCAGGGTCAGAAATCGGCTGAAGCTCCTGTAGAAAGCGGTGCGAGTTAACTCGTGCAAGATCCTGACCACTGCCTTCTGGTGGCATGTGGGGAAAAAAAATCCATTACTTTAACAACTTCTGGAACGAAAGGGAATGCTTGTCAAGCCTCACTAAGTTTATAGAGATAAGAATTTAGGTGTGTATTGAGGAAATGCATATAAGATTATCTTATGACCTTGACCCAGGAAAAGCTCCATGGTATTCAAGGTATCTTCGCCAATAGGCTTTGCTAGGAGGATTGCAAGAAAGCATTTCCTGAAGGACAATGTGAAGAGGAAAGATCATGAAGACTCACAGGGTTTTGCTGCAAGGTTTGAGAAGTTTGTGGTTATTATCAGCTCTCTCTGTGGCCATAGAGCCCATCAGGCTAAGGAAAGAGCTCAGTCAATAAAAACTTGCCTTGCATGCGTGAGTACCTGCGTTTGATACCCAGAACCCATATAAAAAGGCTGAATGCTTATAATCCTAAGTCGTAAAGACAGATGGAGCTTGCCAACCAGTCTCTATTACTTAGTGAGCCCCAGGTCAATGAAAGTGTCTTCTCACAACTCAAGGTAGGTATCATTCTTTCTCACAGACACACACACACACAGACACACAGACACACACACACACACACGCCTGTTACATTGCTGCCCAGCTGGGTTTCGTGTGTTCATAGCTTAGAGTTTCTGTTGCCTTTCCAGAAGCTTCTTGAAGTTTTGGCATGTAAGCATTTTGTTGGGAGGGTAGTGTCTATAGTGTTGGCCGTGGCTGTTCAGTGAAGCTCAGGGCACAGTTTGTTTTTTTTTAAAGTCCAAATGGGATCTGATATCATCAGTCTCTGCTTTTCTTCTCAGTCTCCTTCCCACAAATCAAAGAGGCAGCAGCAAGAGTTAATTGCGGAATTAAGAAGGCGACAAGTTAAAGATAACAGACATGTGTACGAGGGAAAAGATGGCGCCATTGAAGACATTATCACAGGTAAAGGGTATTTCATCTTTGTGGTCTGCAGTGATCACACTGCCTCATTGAAGAGAGGCCACATATAGATGTTGCGGTTCCTTTTGGCAACAGTTGGAAAGCTCTTTAGTTAGGTTAATGATATTTAGAATTATGCAGCAAGATTGTAAACGAGGGTTAGAAGTACCTTCTGATATTGTTTGCCGTCCAACACCCTGAACAATCTTGTCCCTTATGTATCTGTGGGGACCTTTAGGTATTCTTCCCTAAGTTCCCCATAGGTTTGATTTGTTATACTTCACTGTTTCTTCCTTGTGGCCACTCCTATATGCTTGCCTAGTAGAAATAATGCAAGAGAATCCATTCTCTGTACTAACAGTTAATGTTGGTTTCTCTGGCATGCTCTTTAAAAACTTCAAAGTAACAAGGCCAACAGGAAGTTAATATTTTTGTTTGGATGAATCTCGGGTTCTGTCTCAGAACTAGTGACCAATATCAGCTGACCTAGCTTGAGGGTTTTTTTTTTTTCCTACCTTAATATTTCCTGCTTGAACCATTTCTCCACAGTTTGTTATTGCCTCTTGCTGATCAGGGTGGTAACTGAGGCTACTGGCCTATTTAGCAGTAAATGACTTTTGTTCAATGTCTTTTCCACACGAATGCTGTTTATCAGCTAAGATATTTGAGGCATTTTGTTCTTATGGTAAGGTTTAAAACTATGTTAAAGTGTAGACAGTTATCTGATGTATGTGCAGGTGTTTATCCATCTCTACAGTAAGCATCTCATGTTAGTTCTGTTAAATGCATACTCTAGTGCCTTTACCTTCCTCCTCAGGATCCAATCCCCAGATCCTCAGGCATTTATTATAACCTCATTTGAAAATAGTAAAGTATGCATCTTTAAAAGTTGAGGATGGTACTTAAAAAATAAAGCCAAAATATATAACTATATTACACTTTATCACACTCGGAACTAAACATTCCTTAATATTAAATATGTATTCATATTTCCCAAATTCTAGTTTTTCAAAAATATAATTGATTCTTTGAATTTTCTTGTAGCTTATTCAAAATTGTGAATAGGGAGGCAGGGTTCTAAAACCACAGACTTTTGATTATCCTAGACACAGGGAAGTTAAGTAGATATGTAGATTAGAGTTTTAAAGTCAATAAAAGACTCGTTGGCTGTTACTAAAGCAGGATAAATGAGTGACTAGTGAAAATGGCAATCTCTTCTCGTGGAGAGCACACGGTGTCAGCATGCACTACACGGTGGCTTGCAGAGTCCCCTTGTGGATTATTTCTCTGCCTTCTCTGCACAAGGATGTTCTACTCTGCATGTCCTGTTAAGGTAAACACCTATGTGCCATGCCATTTGAGACTAGGGAAGCACCCAACTTCACACATTAAAAACTCAAAGACACAGGCAGGCCATAGTGGGACCTATGTGTAATCCCAGTACTGGGGATGCTGGAGGAAAGAACATCAGGAGTTAAAGGTCATCTTTGACTAGAGTGTAAATTCAGCTCCTGCCTTAAAAACAAAAGAATGAAAATGTCCTCCATACCCATGACATCTTATAAAGTGAATAATGTATATTTGCTTGTATCTCAGAATAGTTTTTCCTCAGTACTTTTCACTTCCTGCTCCCCAACCCCGAAGTCATAGACTTTCTTCTGACTTTAATGAACTGGAATACAAATTGCCCTCTCTTACCCTTCCTCTTACACTAACCATGTACTAATGCAATAGATGCTGGCTTTTTACTCGTTTGTTGTCTGGCTGTTATTCTCAATGCAGTGCTGAAGACTGTGCCCTTTACTGCTCGCACCGCCAAGCGTGGCTCTCGGTTTTTCTGCGAACCTGTTCTCACTGAAGAATACCATTACTAAACTATTGCTCTTTGTCACCTGATACTATTAAAAGGTCACTACAGGTTTTTTTTAAACCTCTATCTCTCCTCCCCTACCCCTTATCTATACCCTCCATGTCTTAGGACCAACCACTATGCGAGTGTGGAATGCTATCTTCCGTTTACATTTTTTTGTTGTCTTCGTGCTGCATGATTTTGTATTTCAGTCATGAGTGTATCTCACTGCCATTTTCAGTACATGTATGTATGTATGTATGTATGTATGTATGTACCACATTCTTGCAACAATATGGATGTGGGTGACAGTTAATAGAACCACTTGTAGACATTTGCAGGATTAAAAACAGTAAAAGATTTGGGGACTAATATCTTTGAAAAATGACAGTAACTACTAAGACCAGTATTCACTGAGTGTTTACTGTGCTCTAGTAGGTTTACTGATAGCATCTTCCTTCACAACCCCTCTCAGTGCTAACATGGTAATAAAATGATTAAAAGGGGAAGGGAACAATAAAAGGATCCTGCAGATTATGGTACCTGCCACCAAGCCTCACAACTAAGATTGAGCCCCTGTAGCCAAGTGGTGAAGAAAAAGAATTCAGGCAAACTGTCCTCAGACTGACTTCCTCACCTGAACCATGGCGCATGCTGCTCCCGCCAATAAAATCATAGTCTATACTCTGTATGAAATGAGAAAGGTTTTAAAGCTGCACTGAAGACCTCTGCAAATTGGCCTTTCTCAGGTCTAATACAGTCCTAAATGTGCCGGAACTCAATATGAGCTTTATGCTGGGAATCTTTTCAACAATAAACCTTGAAAATGTTGAGCATAACCCAGCAGTTGATGACCAATGGCCCCTAAAGCCTGCCCTGGACAGGTGACCTCTATTCACTGTCATGCCCAAATTCAGCTGTCAGCTGTTCCACATTAAGAGCGGAGATGCAAGGCAGGAGGAGTAAGCAAAGACTAAGGAGCTCCCCATCTTTCTCATATCCCTTCACCGGCAACTCTGTTCCATGTCAAACCACAGTACTTTCTGGTGATGACGTTATTTATACCTTATCTACTTGGCAGGACAGTAGCAGCAGAAATATAGATAGTAAACATTTCGGGGAGGTATAAGATTTGTCCAAGTAGTTTCCTAGGCTTAGTATTTATGTTAAAAAAGGAGGAACTACGTCTATGCATAGTTGCTTAGAAAAGAAACAAAGGACATACCAATTGTCAGTAGTCATCTCCTGTGCTGAGATTGACATGGAACGGGGTGTTTTGTGGCACAACTATTCAATGAATTTTATTTGCTAGGTGTGCTTGTCTTTGAATCAAAAGATCTGTCATTGCCTGTTCTGCAGTGTACTTAACCACCCGTGCTCATTAACTGGCTGAAAACTTTTCATCTGCTCAGCTGTTTGTTGTTGGACTGTCTTTCTTTCTGGAGCCAATCTTCAAAGCAGCTTGAACCTGGGTGATCAGGGCAGGGTGGGAAGAAACTCATCTTTTTCTGTTTAACCTAACACAACCTGTAGTAAAGCCTACGCCCATAGCTAACATGCCCAGCATTGTTAAGCACTAAGTTGAGTTGCTTTCTGTTTTCATCCCATTTTTACTTAACCATCATTTTGTGTTTTTGTTTTCTGTTTAGCCTTAAAGAAGAATAATATCACTAAATTTCCAAATGTTCACTCGAGGGTAAGGATTTCTTCTAGCACACCGGTGGTGGAGGATACACAGAGCTGGCAAGCATCACTTTTTACTTAGCTTCCTCCTCTTTCCTGTATGCAGTTCAGTGGTTACTTATTTATGGTTAAGGGTAATACTGGTGAGAATCTGACCAGTCTTTGTGCCTTACATGAGTAATGTGTAGCTTTCTCAGCTGGCCATCAGATTGTTTTATGGTGGCTTGATGAAAGAGTTGCTGACTTTATCTGTTCTCTTCTCTTTGGTCTTCATGTTACTCAGTTAACTCCAGTTTTATCTGGATGAATACACTGGGAAGCAAGGGAAGTTGATCCATAGCTTTTGAAAGATGAGCAAATTTCACAAATAATTTATCTGAGGATCAATTAAACCACAGGGTTTTGGGAAGATTAGATTAATTGTAACTATGTTTTGTTTAGTCTGAGATGGACTAGACGGTCCACAATTTACAGTTACGTAGGAGCCAGAAGTTAATAAACCTGCTGGTGACAAGTCTAAGAGGATGGGTCTGTCCCACTGGACTCCTTTGTCCTGTAGAATGTTCACCAAGTATTAGTTTCTATGTAATGTATCAACTTAAAACTAGGCCTATTTTAAAAGATTGAGTTCACAATAAAAATACATATTATAGGGAAAATTAAGAAGCCTTTTGTTTTGTCATGTCTTAACTCAGCTAAATGCTGGCTAGACTATCAGTCGTATTTATGAAAGCATGCTTTCATACTAAGAATGCTTACCTTAAAATTCCTGTTACTCCCATTTCATCTCACTAAAACAATGCTGCCTTCACCCAGAATGCACTGCACTGGTTTGACTTACTCATTCACAGTCTTTTTAAATGTCAAACATTCTGCCTTGCATCAGGAATAAACTGGAAATTTGGAGTTGGGCCTATTTCCCCTGTAGATTGGAGTAGAAACAATAGGTGGCAGGAGACTATTGAAGGAGGGAGTTATTAAGTATTATTTCCAATTCATAAGAAAGTTGTCAAGTATCTAAAGCAGCATAAACAGTTGTTCTACAGTTCCTTCCTGTCTCATCCTTGTTAAAACTACGAAGACAAGACAGTTTGTGAATTTTGCAGTCTGAAGACTGAGCACAGTTGCTTCTAATTGGAGAAACATTTAAAAATATTTCAACTAGCCAAGCTACTAACAATGATAGAAATAATCTATGTCTCAGAATCCTACCAGTATTACATCTTATTTTAATTGTAAATGCTGAAGGAAGAATACACTTTTGGTTGAATGCTCAATGGGTTTGAAGGGCCCGTTAGTTGACTTTACACAAGCTGCTTTGACTGGCTGCCAACTATCTTGCTAAGATGTGCCTGTTTGCTGTCCTTTCATTGGCATTTTCCTCTTTGCAGATCTTAGAAACCAACCCTATAGACGAGCCGATGCGGTGAGACGAAGTGTGAGGCGGCGCTTCGATGATCAGAACTTGCGTTCTGTTAATGGTGCCGAAATAACAATGTGACCCGAGACTCCCTTCATGAGAGGGTATCCATGAAACTGCCATTCCAGCCTTCAATACAGATCAAATACTCTCAAGGGCTCAGATTTAGCAAACACATAGGAATTTAAAAATGATGGGTTCTCCTTTTAACCCCTGTTAACAAGTGCCTAAAATTGGAAGTAACTTGCTCAGATTAATCAAAGCAATAGGATTTGACTTAAATCTTTTTACATCAGTATGTTACTCAGTTTTTTAACCAAAATGTAAATTTCATATAAAATTCATTATTTGCCATTGTGATTGTCCCATATGGCCCAGCCTGGTTTCCTGGTAATCTGTAAATAACAGGGATGTGTATGCTATGGGCATCCTTTGCTGAGAGGTCTTCTAAGAAATTGTGTGTTCGAGCCATATTCACCAACTTCTAACAAGGGACTGGAAATAGGGGAGATGGAAGCTGGCACACAAGTCCCAGCAAAGTACAAACAGGATGCAACTGCAGTGGCACTCCAAGTCATTCAATTCTATCCTATTTCATGTTGTTTCTGTGTAAGGGTGCCATGCACAAAGGCATTCAATTGTATGACTGCAAGATGGCATAAAACATTGAAGTCTTATTTGCAGAACTACTATGTTCTTAAGCTAGAGGCAGCTTTTAATAATGCAAATGTTTATTCATTACCACTAAAATTAATAATGTCTCAGTATTCTGATTTTTGAGGCCCATTATGGGTGAATCCTTAAAATAGAAAATGGTGCCTTGTTAGTCAGGGAGATTTTACCACAAGCTCTATCAGTAAGCATTCAAAATTACAAGTGTTAGTGTAATGTTGGGAACCTGGCCTTATTCTCTTCTGACAATCGAAGGGTCCTGTTTCTTTTTTTTTTTTCCTGTTTTTTTTTTTTTCCTTTGTAAACTATACTGATACAGCTGACATTAAGTTATCAGGGGTGAATTGCTTTGCGTATTTCTCACTTATGGGAAATTCCAATTCAATTAACACTGAGATTGAGTTTAAATTATGTGATAGGGTTAACTGGTTTATTAAGTCACTTACCTTCCTCACTGGCAAGGCATTTCGATCCATTCCAAAGTCAAAGACTGGACTGAAGCTAAATTTGTACTTTTCATAATACATATTCTGCTTCTTCTGGCTTACCTTGTTGGTACATCAGTATATTAATGTAAAAATTATTGTATAGTATTTAACCACCAAATTTGTGTTCATGTGAACCCCTTGGTGAAGGTCCCCTTTTTCATGGATGTGTAGTTATATGATCTTTAAAATGTACAGATATTTTGCTATAAGATTGGTGCAGTTTTTTATGGTTTTTACACTTCTCTTTAATTCCTACCTAAGCCTCTAGATAATACTGTAAATATTGTTTTAAAAATGCATCAGCCTATGCTACACAATCTGAATGAATGTTACTTTAACTTATAGTTTCTTTTTTAAATATATACATATACATATATATATGTATATATATATATTTAACTACAAGGACAGTTTAAGTCAGTTACCACATTTCACAGTAGTATGGCTATTTACAGATCCCTTTTAAACTGCCACTTGCTGTCACATTCATAAATGTGTAGCTTAAAAAGAACATGCCAAGATTGTTGTCTTGTTGAGTCAATATTCATCTTGGTAAGTATACTAATTTGATCATTATATCAAACAAATATCTGGACCTTTTTCACACAAATCAGCTGTTTTCCAAAGGTGTGCATTTGCTTGAAGCAAACTGCCTATTTCCCAGTGTACAAATGGACAATAATGTTGGCATATTCTTCTGTCTGTCTATTAATGGCCCTGCTTCTTAGCAATATTAGAAATGTTTTATAAAAGCAATTCATGTTACTTTCCTGGACTTTTCATGCCATTTGAGCAAATAAACTATTTACACTACTATTCTGTCATATGTTCTAATCCTTTGTATATTTTATGCTGTTTTCGTTTTATATAGACTCACACATAGCTTGTTGTTTGAGCTTAGACTCCAAAAGTATGCTTATATGCTTATAACTTAGAAGAAAAAGTTGTACACCCAAGCCAAGGACACAAGGCCCTCCTCTCCTGCCCAGTCTCCCACAAGTTGTGGTCAAACGCGCCTACCTGGTCTTTTGTCCTATTTGAAATGTCTCAAGGCATTACACATTTAGAACATGTTAAGACTGTTAACTATAGCAGTAAAGCTCAAAGGAAGATTTGGTTAATTTTAGAGATTTTTATTAAGAGTAGTTTAGTTGGGGATCCAATCCAGGCCCTTGCATATGTTACTCCTGAGAATCCAGATCACGGACACTACTTTTCTGTTCAACGTACACTTTTTCTGCAGAATTACTTAACTTTACAAAGGCAGATGAATACGTTTATACTAAGCCTATTTAATAAGAATATTAAAGTTTCTAGTATTTTTCATGGAAAGAATCGAAGAAAGAACAAGTCTGAGGTTGTTCTGATTTTGAGGGGGTGGATTAAGGTCTAACTTTTTAAACAAAGTGGGTACTACACTGAGAAGCAGGGTCACGGGCACTTCGAGTCACAACAGAGAACTTAGGGTAGAGGGCAGAGTCTTAAGAAAAACGGTGACACAAACCCAACTTATTTAATAAATATGCCATTTCTCTATTTACAAAAGGTCTGTTGTATCTATGAGGTTCATACATCACGCAAATATAAAAACAAATAAAAACCTAGTGATTACACAGAAAGGATAAACCTTTTCCCAATTACTCACCTTTTTGAACAAATCCTGTTCAGTTGTAGAAGAAGGCAAGAAGACTTAACACCTACCCAAAATGTTAGTAGTCAGGGCCAAAAAACAAACAAAAAGTTTATCAGTAACAAGGACATAATCTAGTAACGGTCACAGCATAGTATCAAAAAATGGCTTAGCTTGTATGTGACCTGCTCCATAGCCTAGACTCAAGAGCAGGGTTATGGGCTAGCCTGCCTCTCTGAAATGTAAACATTACACTAGGGTAATCACTGTCAAAGATTAATTCCATGGGATGGTCTTGAATTAGAATCTGCTCATTCTCACATGCAGCTGTTGAGTACAGCAGGTTTAGGAATAGTGTCTTACTTACTAACGAACTTAAACCAGCAGAAAACAATCAAAAATGGAGGACAGCTAAACAAAGTGTAGGTCATCTTTCATTCTCACTTTGGAGTGCTAGTTTTACCATGACTCATCCCTTTAAAATAAGTGTACTTTACACGGAGGCACCAGTTCTCAGTGGTATGGTTTAATTGCAATTATGCCTCTTTAAGCCCTTTAGTGTGGATGATGGGATACATATGACTACATATGTCAAATGATATTCTACATCTGTTAAGTGCAGTCAGAATTCTACTCAAGATGTATGTATATACAACACACACACTCACACATTCACTCATGGTAGTGAATGAAACAGATAAATCCAACCCTAAGACTTTGAAAGACTGCCTTGCCAATGTCATCAGACTAAACAGAGGACTTAGACACATGGGAGAACGATGAGCTGTAAGAGTGGCATGTCATAGAAGAAACATAAAATGAAAACATAAGCCTCTTGTAGTTCCATGAAAAAAAAAAAATCACAGCATCATTTTTCTTTTCCTTTTTAGTAAGTGTATTTAGCCTAGAGGAGAAAGGTGGGTTAAATTAAAAATTTCTCCAACGGAAACTATAAGTTAATCTAGTTTGTTTTCATGTCTATTAGATTGTCTCAAAAACTTTACAAATCCATATTTAAGTTTACATCATTTTATGTTCAAATTCTATAAACATAAAGCATTCTCTATAACTCTTCCCTAGGTATTATCTGATTAGAATACGTAAATCTAATTTTTACTCTTCTGGAAGCAAATGTCTACTGAACACTTAGTCAACTTTAAACACTGGAATAAAACCAGTAGCATTCAGCAAATGCTTAGTAAAGCATATAAATGAATGAAAGCAGTGCACTACAGCCTCAAACTACACAGTTTACAGGAAAACGCATAGACTTTTTAGTTACTATTATTACTCTATAAAAATTGCCTTCTCCAGGTACATTCTTTTATTTTATAGCTATACACCAAGCCCACTTAAGAAAAATCCAAAAGATGAAGTTTTACAAGTTGAAACCAAAAATCTATCCTCCTGTCACATTAAATTCATTTGAGAAGATGGTAAATAATCCGTATGCTAAATTGGCCATACTAACTTCTCTTACAAATTTTCTCAACATGAAAGTGATAAAAGAAAATAAGAACATCAAGTATCTGAGGTCATGATTTTGCCTGATTAATATTAAATACATTAGCAAGTCTGATAAATATTAGTGATGCTGAGGACAATATGGTTTCAGCATTAGACTCCTAGTCTTAACTGAAATATATAAACTTATATTAATTGCTTGGCTATTTGAGTAACTATAGAAGAAACAAGCATTCAAAGATACATCAGCCTTTGGCAAACTGAAGATTTAGAAACATGATTTACTGGATTTAAAAGATCCAGAGATTTAGGACTGCCCCATCACCTGTGCCTTCACACTAACTCTAACAACTACAGTGTGTCTGATGGTATAATCAAAACAAGACAATGGAGTAGACTTGATTTACATGTTTTATAGCAAGGATATTACATTTTCAGGTACCTAAAGTCAAAATTCAACACACTGATATAAAACTTCTATTTAAATCAATAGGGTTCTGTTATATTGATCTGTTCACAGTAACATTTACAAGAAGGGAGGCAGAGGCAGGGGGATCTCTGAGTCTGAAGCCTGCTGGCCTACAGAGTTCCAAGACAGCTGCTGCTACACAGAGAAGCCCTATCTCCAAAAAAACAAAAAGAAACAGAAACAAAAAAGCTGTTTAAACAAGAAAATCAGTTTATGTCTTTTGTTGTGTCTGATTTGCATAGGTTTACTGCAGGGATATTTTAGTTGATCATGTTTTATAAGAATCTGAAGATGTGAACAAATTATAAGAAGCACAGAAATCTATTTTGAGGACATGCTAAAACATCAATAGCTTTTTATTCAAATATATCAAAAATTTAATGTTGTACTTTAAAAACCATTATTCATGGAATTAAAACATATTTTACAGATTCTAATTTCTCTTATGAAACATTACTGGTTTGTTTCCCAAAATCATAAGCATGATTTAAAGACTATCTCTGACCTCCATGTCAAGTACTGGGACTGATTAGCAATCTTGACCATTGTTAAATGAGGACCTCTGAAAATTAAATTCAAGGAAATTCTGTTGCCAGTTGTTTGGCATTTTGAGTAACATACAATGGGGGGGGGGGGATACTAAAGCAAGCAATTTCGTTTTCTTGAAGATAATGATATTTTCCACAAAGTGTGTCTTATTTCTCAACAGAAAATGACATGACAATGAGAAGTTTAGAAACAAAGTATCTCCCTTTTTGAGTTTTTAAACAATGGCCATTATATTTAATCAAACCACTGGGCAGGATAGAAAAAGGGCTGTATTGATCTGTCCTAACTCATTTAAAGGGCAATGAAGTAATTTATATTCTATTTAAATCTCAACTTGAAAGAGATAATCTCAGCATGTCCAAATTAAAAGAGCAAAGAGAATACTAAAGACCAACTGTTAAGCTTTACTTAAGAAACAAAAACCTGCACTGAAGGGAATAGTATAAATCACATTACTAACCCTCAAAAGTTAGCATGTAAAGAGTATTGTAATTTTAAGCCACTGCCTTTCTAAAATGTTCCATAGGAAATTTATAGGTGAAAACACATTTAAGAACTTCATGTACACTGATTTTTAGGAGTAATGTAGCTACCATGGGTAGGATGAAACAAAATTTCAGGGATTTATTATCTTGAAAATGATCATACAATTTCCTTAGAGCTGAGCAGCCTATGTAGAAATAAACACTAGTGCACACTACAAGAGAAGGTTTAATAATAGATAAAAATGTACAAAAATATTGAAATCAGAAATGCTTTAGAATGTGTACCATGAAGTCAATACTTCTCAGTGAGTAAGGAAGGTAATTTACAACCTTCTCAATGGAATTAAAAAAAAAAAAGTGAAAGAGAAAGGTTGGATTAAAAATTAAAATGTTTAAGTCAACATTGATTTCCCGCCCCCGACAAGGAAATTTCAACTATTACCCAAAAGTTTGGTGGCACATTCTTTAGTAGGTCCTTAAGGCAATATATTTAAAACTAATTTACAATTTGACTTGATGTTAGCTATTTTAAAACATCACCTCAAAATAGATGCTCAAAATAATGCCCTCGTAAGCCTTTTGAAAATGTTCAGATGTTTCATAAAAAATAATGGTGGCTTTATTACAGCAGTGCTCATTAGCACCACTGCTGTGAAAGGTCTACCAAGTTTCCATCAAAGACACCTATTTCTTAAGAGCTCAACACAGAAGATCACGTTGGCTTAACCAGTTCAGTAGTGCACAAAAAAGCAGTCTTATCATAGGTTGCTGGTGCTTTTTTTGTACTACATTATCAGAAAATTTTCATTGCATCTTCAAATCCAACTTCTATAAAGGAAATCAAATCACCTCATGACTTAGAACAAAGTAGAGACATCTGCAGCTATCATGAAATTGCCACTTTTAATCCATCCTGTAGTGCCCTATGAAAGGGTCACAGAAAGACAGTTCTTACCATAGGAAAATATGATTCTTGATACAGAATCAAGTTATTTTCAATTTCCTTTGCTTTTATAAAGTCCACAGTAACAATACATAAAATGCACTTTTTTTTCCTGTGACACAATTAAAACCCAGTGTTATGTAAATTGGACTTAAAATAATCCCTGGTCTGAATTAGACTTTAAATCATACTATAAACATATATTTGGTATAATTTATTGATCATCATCCAGTTGCTCCAAAAGGGTTCTTCTGCGCTTTTCTAATTCCCCTTCACTCAGTTCACTGCCAGAAGTATCCCAGTTACCCTGCAAAGACATTCAACGTAATTACAATTAAAGTTAATCCTGAAAATGTTAAGAAAAGGTGAAACTATAAAAAAGATTCTAAAGTAGATACGGAGTTTTAGTCACACGAACACATTTCACAGTGTTTTAAAACCTTGCAGTTTTAAAGCGTAGCAGTTGGTTATTAAACAGTCCTTGAATGTCATTAGAGGGGGAGAAAAAAGCTAAGATACGGGATACGGATTTTATATAGAGCTACCTCAGTTTATATTAAAATATGTAAACAAGGAAAATGATACATACTGTTTTTGTTTTACACAATTAAATATGAATTGTTCCTACCTAATGGCAGCCATGCGCCCACTTCCTATGCTGTGTGGTTTTTGCTAATTTTACAGATTTTAGGTAATACTGTAAAGCAATTTTAAGTTTTAGACTTAATTTAGACTCTAAATTGTCTCTGATATATGCTCAAAAACAGGTAAGGCCTATCTATGAGCTATAACTTCAAAAGTTAGAGTCCTCCTCTGTGATGTTTAAATCACTGCTACAGAAGAAAGGAGTAGAGTGATTCACTCTTCATGGAGGTCGTCAATCACTCATTCAGAAAGATAAAAAAAAGGGAGGGGGAGTTGAATATGATCAAAATACATTGTAGAAAATTATTTAAACAACAACAGAAAACAAAGACAGCAAGAAAACAACAGTAAACAATCACAGACAACACCATGCCAATGGATCAGACCATCCTGCTACAAGTAGAGACTTACAGACAAGCCTAAGTCTGTACAACAATGGCAAAACCAAGAAGGCTGATGCCATTGTATGTTCTGCCATTGTTGTGTACAAGAGGAACTAAGCACTGTGTAATTTGATAATAACATACAAATAAATTTCCCATTTCCCTGTGCCTGCCACTCTCCACCAGTCTATACTAGTTGCTGGGATGCTACTTCTTGAAACTGAATTTATGAACAATGAACAGTGATAACTATGGATATCTAGAGAAGCCCTGATTTGAGCCTTCTAAATTTTATATTCAAAAGGTGTGTGTGGGGCGGGCAGGAGGGGTGTTAAGCACAGTAGGACACTCTTTTAATCCCAGCACTCAGTATGCAGAGGCAAGCAAATCTCTAAGTTCTAAGACAGCCAAGGCTACACAGAGAAAACCTGTCTCAAAAACAGAACAAAACCCCACTAATTGGAAAATCTAGGAGTCAGAGCCCAATTACTTCTTAATGGTACTGTAAAATTCAAACATATCTTTTCGTTCTAAGTTAAATGACGATTTTATACTGTTAATTTGCTATTAAAATTTTTTAAGGAATATAAATTTAAGAGAATCAACCAGATGGTCATTTATGAAATGGTACCAGAAATCTATTTCTTTTTAATTTCATCAAAAGAAGCATTCCCTCCTAATTTAGACAGAAAATGAATGGTACCGGAAATCTACTTTGTGATAAGCAGTGAAAAGATTTTATTCTTTTCTTCAATGTTAGCAGACCAAGAAAAAAATATCCTATAAACACCATCAAGGCTTTAACGAGGAAATCAATTTTTGATTTTTATGAATTCAGGAAAGAAACAATTTTCAGTACTTACAGAATCCTTTCCAGTCTTTTTCTTAGGTGATTTGTGTTTTGATTCTGATCTCTGTCTACTTCTGTCTTTTTCACTTTCTCGATCTTTATCTTTTTTATCCTTCTCTCGTTCAGTATCTGATTCTGGAGAGTCCTATGTAAAGAAAAACCAATGTCAGAATTTTGATAAGCATACTATTCTCTTACAAATTATTTATGCACGTAATATTTAATACCACATTTATTAGGTTAGGTGTAAAATGTAATGTGTTAATCTCAGGATTTTTGTTGTTAAGATTTGAGACAAGGTTTCTCTGTGTATTCCTGGCTGTTGTGAAACTTGCTCTGAAAGCAGCCTGGCCTTAGACTCAAAGAGATCTGCCTGTCTCTGCCTCCCACATGCTAAGACTAAAGGTGTGTGCCATCATGTCCCACTCTGAGCCCCAGAGTTTACTAGAGTTTCTCCAATGTTCATGGGAGCGAGACAGAAGGAGTTTCCCACAGGAAGAACATCTGGATATGTTAAAACACCATTAAAAGCCTTACTACCAGGTTGTATCTATTGTGTAAATATAGAGCAATATTACTTATTATTTAGAAGCCAGGGCCCCATACACGATAAGCACACACCCTTAATGAGCCTTACTGACTCTTAGTTCTTGCACATTTTTCATCAAGCGTAATTCTGGTTTACTCAGATCTGTATAAGGATACTGCTGACTAAGCTGCTCATTTAATCCATGGAACGAGGTTGAAAAATCACCGAGAAACAAGTTATTTAATGTTAGTGCTTAAATAACTAGATTAGATAGATAAAAATATTAGGGAACAGCATGAAAAACCAAAACAACCAATCTAATTCAGTACATCTGTGGTAAAACTCAGGCACTAACATTTTTGAAAAACTCCTATGTCAACATAATAGACATCTACAGCATTAGAAGAGAAACTGTTCAACCATTTATATTTTCTCTGTTTGTTTGTCTCTTTTAAAACTTAAAAGACCAAGTTAGAAATCCTAATACTTGTGTATCTTCTGTTTGAAGTTCCAAGCGATTTTAATGGAAGATTATGGTGAAGCACACTTTATAAGTTCTGGCTTCTGTTCCCAAAGTAAATGACCACACTGATTTAAATAATGAGAAGGCCCTAAGAATCGTTTCTAGAGCAAAGCCTTGGAATTGTTAAAAACTAGAAACTTTCTTACAGATTTATGTCTCCTCTTTTTGCTTTTCTTCTTATGCTTTTTTGATTTCTTATAACTTCTCTCTGTGGAGCATAAAGATAATGTCAGAATATGAGGAAGTCAAAGTGTCAAGGTTTACTCAAGAAAAGAGAAGTGCTTACCAGACTCAGCACTAGAAGAATGTTCTGAAGCAGAATGGGACTCTGATCGCTGTCTTTTTTTCTTTGAATGGCTGTCATCATCATCTGAATCTGACCCCTAAACAATACACAAATACATTCACAATCATGTTCACAAATGTTTTGGTATACTATCCCAGCCAACACACTTCTTACCGATCGAGAGCGGGAGCGTTTCCTATGGTGTTTTTTAGATTTCTTAGAATGTTTCTTGTTCTTTGAGTGATGATGCTGACATTCATGCTAGAGTGGCAAAAGAAAAACTTTAAGAACTGCATTTGATTTGTACAGGCAAGAACAAGAAAATGGTACAAGCTCAACACATGATATCTTCAAAAATATCCTAAGCAAGATAGTTTAGAATAAGATGCCCAGTAATTATATAAAACATTATTTTTTATTATTATTAGCTATTCATATATATTCACTTAGGTATTTATTTAGATACCTGAAAAATTTTACAAAGTATTAATGAAATAGTTTTTAATCAAAATGACGGCATTGGTAGGGCAAAGTATATTGTCTTAGAAAGGTGTAACTTTCAATAATCATTAAAAAACTGTATTCAGGCATAATTTTGCTGGCTAACCTGACTAGGTTTGGTTAGTAAGCTAGGCTAAGCACTTAGATAAAAACCAAACTCACAGGCATCCTTAAACATACACACAATCTATTTCTTTTTATTTCATCCCAAGAAGCATTTCCTCCTAATTTAGGCAGGGAATACTTATTTAACTACGGGTTGTGTCCTTAACACTTATTAAACATTTATTGTGGGTAGCACGTAGTGGTGGTGGATAGAGTACAGAGACAATTATGAAATAGTTCAGTATATAAAGGCCAAGACCCAAGTTCTACTCCTGGCACCCATAAGGCAGAGGGAGAGAATAATCCCTGGATTTATCTTCTGACTTCCATATGAACTCTGTGACTTACACATATGCACACGCTATTGTAAAATACTCATGAGGCTACTTGGAAGGGAGAGGTACTGCAGTAAAAGCTCCTTATTCTAACAGTTATACCCCTGGCTTAGATAACACACATTTGGTAGAAAAAATAGAAATGGAAAATCTGGCTAAGAATGAAGCCATCTCTAGCTCACTGAATGGTGCCTGAATCGGGTTTCAGAATCTGAATTGTTCATCCTTCTCCTATATTACCATCTTTAGATTCATTTACCACTTTACTACATTACCTCTAGCTCAAATCACGAAAAATACATAGCTGGTGAGTCTCCGTATGTGTGTAAGTAGTGTATGAATGAAGTGTGTGAGTGTGCACCCATGCAAAGGCCAGATGAAGAAATAAGATATCTTCTACAGCTCTGAACCTTTCCCCCTATGAGAAATTCCTTGTTTTGGCTAAGATGGCTAGCCATTAAACATCCATGATTTCCCTGTATCTACCCATGCCTGATATGTACTGATTGTTTTTCATGCTTGTACAACAACACTCTTTAACCAATGAACCATCTCTTCAACGCTTGGAGATTCTTGATTACAAAAAGGTAGGTCATACATTCCTTAGGATATACAATCTCAAAATCCCAAACACATTCAAAACTATGGAATACGGGTATAACCAAGTTTTTTTTTTTTTTAATAATTTACTTTACATTGTAATTGATTCTTCCCTTCCCTCCTCTCCTAGTCTCTCTCTCTCTCTCTCTCAACCCCTTTCTTCTCAGAAATGGGGAGGCCTACCATGGATATCAACCAGCCTTGCTATATCATGTAGAATTGGGCGCATCTTTTCCTATTCTGGCAGGGTAAGGCAGCCCAGTTAGGGCAAAGGGATCTAAAGGTAGGCACGAGTCAGATGTAGTGCCTGCCCCTGTTGTTTAGGAATCTCACAGAAAGACCTAGCTGCACAACTGTTACATATGTGCCAAGGGATTAGGCCCATCCTATGCATACTCTCTGTCTGATGATTCAGCCTCTGGGCTCGGGTTAGTTGATTCTGTAGGTCTTCTTGCAGTATCCTTGACCTCTCTGGCTCCTTCAATCCTTCCTCTCCATCTTCAGTAAGACCTCCCAAGCTCTGTCTAATAACTAAGGTTTTCATAAAAGATTTTTGTGGATGGATCCTGAGGTTCTACACTTCTGTGAGGCTCCTAGGTAATACAAATCCTAGTAGTCTAAGGTACAGAGAAGTAAAAACTAAAGATCAACAAGGACGAGTCAGTCAAAGGGGCAGTTAGAATCAATATGGAGGCCCACATGAGCTCATGGTAGCAGAGAAAACTATTTGTTAACATTGATATTAATCAAGAACAAAAACGTCAAAGAAATACCTAATATTATATTACTCTTGCTTAATTATCACGCTGACACAATACACACGTAGTGTTTTTAAGCTTATTACAAATTGTTAGTTGTCTAGAATTTACTCCATGGTGAATGTTGTGCATATTTGTGGAATCTGTAAGTTTATACTGATTACTCTCCACCTGATATTGAGGCAGAGTCTGTTTCACTGGAAACCAGAAAGATTGTTATTATAGCTGGCCATACTACTCACAGATTCTATTTCTAACCTCCTTGAGTGATAGGATTATCCTCCCTGTATTTATGTGTGCTGGGGGATAAGAACTCCTGTCCTTACACTGGCAGAGCAAGGACTTTGTCCAATCACTTCCTTCACTCACTTTAAACTTTTAAAAAAGCACTAATAAATAGGCAAATTATATATATGTATATATAGGCTAGACGCCACTGCCTATAAGACTTACTTCATGTTGTCAGTTCACATATGTAACATCAGAGACTTCCTATAAGAATTTAGTCATAACGAAAGCTCTATGAATGATAAATAGATTAGCTCATACAGTCTATGATTATTTAATAATCACTGGCCAATTCAGGGTAATTTACAAGAGCCTGTCCTGAAACCAGTCAAAATATTCCCACAACAGACTTATTTGATATTTTCCCCCCCTGCTATTTTAAGCAAAACTTCCAATTTTTCCCACTGTAATTCAGAAACTCTCTCGATTTTTGATATACTAATATCAAATATATACCTAATATAGTATAATGTCTGGAACGAACAGATATATTTTTAATTTTTATTTAGTTTTTTAAAATTTCTGTCCAAGAAAACTTTAGGATAGTCCCAGGCTTAATTACTGGCTGATGTATGAGGCTGACAAATGGCTGAATTTCTGCAACTATGAAACAAAAAGCAAATTTCTAACATTAGCTTCACTAGCCCATGCAAACCTGTTTGTCATTTGAAACAATTCTACAGAAAGAAGCATTCCTGGATCAGAACAGTGACTATTTTAATTTCAAAGTTTCACCTTTATATGTCACAACAAACTAAGAATTACCTCAAGCACATGCATGAAATCTTTAAATATTCTTTTTCTTTCAGATTCTAGAGTTATATCCTCAAATGCTGGTTCCTTTACAAATCGTTCCCGGATCTGGAAAGGAATGATATGGAATAAATATATGAAGATCAAGAATATCTTATGTCTTAAAAAGCAATATGACCTATGGGGAAACCTGTGATTCACTTAAAAGTGAATTTTCTTCCTTTAAAAGTTCTAGCAGGGTGTGGCAGTACATGCCCGGAGGCAGAGGCAAATAGATCTCTGTAGCCTGGCCTTCAGATAACCATTGCTACAAAGAGAAACCCTATCCCCTGGTGGTGGTGTATTCAAACTATTTTAGACAAACTACTCCTAAATTAATGCCACAACTAACTTTTGACATAGACAGAATGTTTTATGAATAATTTTAGCTTCTCTGTGTCCCCTAGAGACAATCAGTATTATTTTCAACTGTGAAGCACAAGCATACATACATCTTCCCAGACAGCGTCCAGCTCTATTGGAGGGGCAGCCTGTTTCAACATACTCTTAAAGGCAGACTCTTTGCGTTTCATTTTCCGAGCTTCCTCTTTTTCTCTTTCACGTTCACGGGCTTCTGCCTTTTCTAGTAACTATCAAAAAATCAAATCTAGTAAGTTATGCTAAGTCCTGTTCTAAACAAGTCACTGTTCTTAAAAGTATTATCACATCATTTATAAAAGTTTAATTTGCTCTCTAACAATGAAAAATCTGTGGTTTTACTTTCTTTACCTTATAAATCCCATTTACACAGTACCTTATCCCACTAGCCTACAACCTGAAGTAATTTTAGATGAATAATTAGGTAGTTATCTGCAATAATTTAACTTACACTATTGAAAGCCAACTTGATATTTCCAGCATCCAAAGTAGTTGATCTTTTGGTTGAACTGATTATTGCCACAAAATCTTCAAAAGTAGTGTTCACTTCAACTACAAATCCTTTATCCTAAAAGCCAGAAATCTTTTGTTATAAATAACATGTAACTGCAAGGAATGCATCAATGTTTTCAAATTGTTAAGAAAAAGTACTTCATTTACCTTCAGAATGTCTTTTATTATCTTTTTTTCATCATGATATCGTGCTTTAAGATCTTCAACATAAAACTTGAAAAGATCAAGTGCAGTTGATCCTAATGAAAAAACTAAAGAAGTCAAAAAGCTAGCTCTAACTAAGAGCTGCAATTACTTTTTGTTTGTAAAACAAACATAAAATAAAGCACACACCTCTCCTCCCCAAACAGCTGTGCTCTCACCCCCCACCCACATCCATTCCCACTCCTACGGTATGTTTGGAAAGAGAAGAGTCTCACCCGGCTGACCCAGCATATTCGTGAATCGAATGTCAGAACTGATGGTTGGATACAGCTCCATCCAAGAGGACATAGAGTGCAGCTGCCCATGCTCGTGCAACTCATCTAGAAAGATCTGCAGGAGACAAACACATGTGAAATGCAACAAAAACATGGCCAAAAGTACTAGCAAAATCTAAAACGCTTAAGTATGTTTAGGTGTGAAGAATATTTGCTATTTTCTTCCTTTAAAAGTTCTAGCAGGGTGTGGCAGTACATGCTATTTGATGCTATTTGCTATTTGATGAAAGCAAAAATACTTCTAGACCAAAAATAATACTTATTTTTATATTATATATAAACAAGCCATCTAAAGAAAGAGATCTTTCAAACACTATACTATCTTTCTAGTCTTCAGTTGTCTATCCCTTAAGACAGAAAACCACTTCCAGTTAAAAACAACAACAAAAATCCATAAATGTATGTATATAACCATAAATCAAAGATACTAAAATGACTGGGATTATCTATTTTCAAATGATGAGGCTGAAGAGTGAATAAGTGCATGTCCTGTATAAAACTGTGGGTTTTTTTTTAAAATTGTTTATTCTACACCACCCACTTCCTTTTCTGTGGCTGACAGTCAGGACTGCACACTTGGGCTTCAGTACTATCAGTGTCTATTGGTCTTCTAGTCCTTAGTTCCTGTAATTACTAGGTCTCCACTGTTCAATAGGAGATACTGGGGTCGGGGAGCGACAGATGACAGCAGTTAAGACTCATGCTGCTTCTGCAGGTTCAGTTCCTGAATGACAGCTTACCACTCTAAAACTCTAGTTCTAGGGGTTATGATACCCTTCTATAGTATGTATATAAATATGCATGCAAAACACATACACATGATATAAAAAATTACAATAAAGAATTTGAAACCAACAATAAAAGGCAGTTTCTGAACAAATACATTGCAGCTGGTATGATCTTCTGCCAAATGGTGAAGTGCATACTTTTAATCCCAGCATTTGAAAGGCAGAGGGAAGTTCAAGGCCAGTCTGGTTTACAGAGTAAATTCCAGGACAGCTAAGGCCACAACACACACACATACAAAAACCTCATCTCAATGTGTTAAACATAAAACAGCTGGGCAGTGGTGGTGCACGCCTTTAATCCCAGCACTTGGGAGGTAGAGGCAGGCGTACTTCTGAGTCTACCAAAAACCAAAGTAAATAAATAAATAAGTAAATACATTGTAAGGGTAAAAATTAAAACAGCCTAGCAGAGACCACAAACAACTTGGCAAAGACCGCAGGACAGCTTGCTGAGCTTACTGAGAGTAGCCATAATAAAAATATCAAGCCCCTCTAGGGACGAGGTGACCAGAAATGTAGAAACAACCAAAGACATATCTTGACCAGTCTAAACATGCCCAAGTGAGTAATGGGCCACCTGGTGTTTATCCTAGAAGGTCTGAGGCTTCATGGTCAAAAATAGTGGGCCATCCAACCTGTCAAAATGATTGCTTACGCAAAGTGCTGATGTTTGAAATATCCAATCATATGTAACCGCGCCTGAATTTCCTACTTTTCCCTTCCCCCTTGTGCCTCCCCCTATAAAAGTTCTAAACTTCCTGGGGTCTTCATCGAAATTCTCTCCCCTGCGTGGGATGAGTTTCGATCCAAGGGCCCTTGTTAGTAAACTGCCTTTTGCCATTGCATCAAGTAAGTCTCTTGTGTCTCCTTGGGTGCGCGCTAATTGGGACTTGAGTTGGGGTCCTCTTTCTGGGTCCTTACAACATAAGTAAATAAATAAATAAAACAAAGCCCCCTCAATTTTTAAAAATACCTATTACTACTTGTTTAGATAATGACTTTAAATATTGATTTAACTAGATTGCTAAATTTGAAAACTAATTTTTTTTAATTGCATATACAGGATACATATTGTTACTGGACAGCAATGTTGTAGAGTAAAATGTACGTACATCCTACTACCACTCCCCTTTTTCAACAAAAGTAGTGAAAGTGTTTTTAAAGTATTTCAGTCTTTTCTTTTTTTTTTTGGTTTTTCGAGACAGGGTTTCTCTGTGTAGCCTGGCTGTCCTGGAACTCACTCTGTAGACCAGGCTGGCCTCAAACTCAGAAATCCGCCTGCCTCTGCCTCCCAAGTGCTGGGATTAAAGGTGTGTGCCACCACCGCCTGGCTTCTTAAAATGCTTAAAACAGATGGATTTGGTATAAGATTTTAAGTTTACTCCTTTCTATCACATATTTTTATTTATATCTCATTTGAGTCATTGAATTTTGAGTCTGATCCTATTTCAGTAGGGGATCTCCAACTGAAAAATTGTCACACGAGGTTTGCTAATTTCTTTAAAGCTGGTATTCCACTAATTACTGGTGTTACTTTTCCTTTGAATAGTAATCACCAATAAAATTTTCCTTGGCTGAAGATCTCTACCTCAGATTCAACTCAGCATTATCTTTCCTTATTCATTCCCTTTTTTTTCCCTCCAACACTGTTCTTCATGTTGCTATTCATATGTGTGCTTGAATTATGAACTTCATAGATTTTGAGAGATATCCCTGATCGTTAAATTGTTCCTTCATTTTCTCCCTTGACTCTTTTTCTCTTAACCAAAAACCACTCTTTTCCTTTTTTCTTTTTGAGTTAGGATCTCATTATGTACCCTTGTCTGTCCTGCATCTTGAAAACAGACCAGGCTAGCTGTGAACACTCAGAGATCTACCTGTTTCTATCTACAGAGTGCAAGGATTAAATGTAGGTGCTACCACCACACATTCATCTCGAAAAGTCTAAAAAAAAAAAAAAATCCTGAGGTTTTCCTTACTAAAATATCTAAAGTCTAATAGAAACTTCCAACGATTTGTCAATCTTTTAACTTTATTATGCTAGTGATTAGGAAATATTTTCAGTCACACACTTCACAATATCTTTTAAGACTGCACACTATAAAAATTGAGTATTTGCTATTTTTGTAGGTTTTGTCAATATTCTGATGGATGATAAAAATCAACATTAGGCTCCACCCCAGAATCTTATTTAGTAAGTTTAAGGGTTTAGTAATTTACATTTTATAACTTCCCAGGTAATGGTGATTCTGTGCATCTAGGGTTCATTCTCAGAGGACCACTACTTTTGTCTTATAACACTTTCCCCTCTGTGACACATTTTTCCTTTGTTCCACTTAAAGATTTGTCTCAAATCTTTCTATTACAGTTGACAAGAATTCAAAAACAGAATTTAAGATTTAAAAAAAAAGTTCACCGGGTTTCTAGCAGAGATGCAAACTTATTATGTAAGTGTTTACTGACAGATCAAATCAAATCAAAACAAAAACATTGTAATTACTAAACCACATTATTGAACAGGTTCTTTCCACTCATGATTAATTTTAGAAATGACAGTTTCTCTTAATTCATTTTATTACAGTTCTAAACAAATCTTTGAAAGGTGAAATAGGACTGAAAAATTACTGAGCTATATATATATCTTAAGGAGTACCAATGTAGTGTTTTAATAACCACTTTCAATCTGATTTAAAACCACATTTTACACTTAGCTAAAGGCCCATACGGCCTTTAACTAGAATCTCTTGGCCTGAAGTCATAGCATTTGGTACTCTGTATCATACTGTATTACTCTCTATGACCCAGATTTTTATTTTTATGTCTATTTAAAATTTAAACTATTGCAAACTTTAAATCTTAAAAAGGCCTTGAAGCTTACAAGTTGTAAAAGTCTAATAGCTCTCCTAAAAAGCCTTTCTTTCTTGTCACATAGTTGATTATCTTAAAACTAGGGATAGCTTATTTTATAGCTAGCTATTACTATTTAACAGCTGTGATAGCAATAGTTAGGAACCACTGACATGGGAGGGATAACTGTTTTTTAAAAAGTCTTCTTTTACATGAGTCTAACACAAATGAAATTTTAAGAACTACTTCCCTAAAGGATAGCAATAGATCAAACAGACTATTAATGCCAAGTAACAAGCTCATATAAGCCATTGCAACCTTGCTGGCACCCTAGTACAGAGTTTAATACAAGACTAAAGACTGCTTGTAACCAAGACTGTATACTTTAAGTTCAAGATCCATACTTAGTAGTATCTCACCAAGTTGGTTTCCTTATTTATCTGAATATATACAACAAACATGATATTCTAAGAAACAGCTTCAAAACAGGTTATACAGTTAAAATATCTTAGCCAGGCATTGTGGCACCTGTCTGTAATCCCTGCCTTTGAAAGGTGAAAACAAAATGATTAAGAGAACAAAAGTGGTCTGGGCTACACAGCAAGTCTGAGGACAACCTGGGTCACCTGGGACTCGATTACAAAGAAAACCCATAAAAATTTAAACAGCAAAAATTCATTTCTTTCAAATGGGAAGAATACCACAATTAGTAAAAAAGGAGCTACTGGCTGGGCAGTGGTTGCGCATGCCTTTAATCCCAGCATTTGGGAGGCAGAGGCAGGCGGATTTCTGAGTTCCGGGCTAGCCTGGTCTACAGGACAGCCAGAGAGATACAGAGAAACCCCGTTTCGAACCCCCTCCCCAGAAAAAAAGAAAAAAGGAGCTACTGACTACAGAACATAGTTTATGTTCTCTCTGATGTAAAGGATTAATTATGTTCCATGCCTAAACTGTACAGCACACCCTTTGGGAACTAAATACTAACTGCTACAAAGCACTCATCACTCTCCTCCTTTCCATCTAGCCCATATACTATGATGCTCAGCTAAAACCGTATGGT
This sequence comes from Grammomys surdaster, assembly GCF_004785775.1. Lineage (NCBI taxonomy): Eukaryota > Metazoa > Chordata > Mammalia > Rodentia > Muridae > Grammomys > Grammomys surdaster. The sequence continues at coordinate 13,028,156 of NW_021604636.1, read as the reverse complement.
CAAGTTAAATAATGCTTGCAGCACCCCACTATATTCCTTTGCCTCAAATGTCCATGAACAAAAACTAAATTATAAAAATTAAAGAGTTCAACATACTAGTCATCAACAAAGTGTAGTAATGAACTGGAAACAAGTAACTCAGAACTGTTTTGATCCTTCTTGTCATTCAATGACTATATTATAGAACTAAGCCAGAAAGGCATCTTTTTATTACCTGAAAAGATTCCCTATTTTTACGCTGCCTCCTCCTTTCTCTCAACAAAGTCTTCTGTTTTTCTTCTTCTTCTTCCTTTTCTAAAGCCCGGATGTGTTCCTCAAAGCATATTAATGCGTCTTCCTTATCCATGTCTATAGTATTTTTCCAATAAAAAAACAAATTTGAAATATTGACAAAGAAAGCAGTTTATCTGCATTAAACTTTACAAATTTCCAATTCAGTATTAAAAAAAAACTACTTGTATTTGAATTCAAACATAATTTTATAATGACACAAGTAATGACTTTAAATACTACAGAGAATAAATGGAGGACATGCACATGGTACAAATAGACTAGCTAACAGAAGCAATGTCATGCTTAAAAGAATACTACTTTATGTTTAGAACATTCTAGTTCATGAGTTCTCTATGCATTTGGTCCTAGTCATCACCTCCCCCATAACTCTTCACAGACCTCCCCCCAATCATCTACCTAACTTTGCTGTCACCACTTTTTCTTGCTTACTTTAAATCCATCAAGACCAATTTGTCATGCCCAAATATTCTTGGCTATATGGCCTTCCATGGATATGGTAGAGTTATCAGGAGCCACTCTCTTAGAAGAGAACAGCCTCTCACTCCCCAGCAGCTATCAGCTGCTGATATCTCTATACCGAAGGGTGAGACCTCATGGTCAACTCCCATTTGCATGCTGAAAGTAAGTATTGTGCATGCTGTCTTAGTCACTGTGAGTTTTTAAGTGCAGCTGCCTTGCTGTGTTAGAAAACACCAATGATCTACAAATGATTGACTTATTACATATTTCAAGAATTATCTGTAAAAGGTAGCTTAGATCTCTCCTAAAGTATTTTTTTCCCTAAATCTAAATTTAAAATTCAATTAGAAGAAACCCATTTGAAAATAAAGCTTTCCCTAACCCTGAGATGGACAAATCATTGGGTAAAATTGAGTTAGTGACCGAATAAAAACTCAGAATAATTCTGATTTCGTACAAAAATTGACAATAACTCTTTGTGACTGGAGGGCACTATTTGTCACTGTTCTTACTCTGTAACTCTTCATCCTCTGCGAATGTTGGATTATCCATCAGATACTGCTGGGCTTCAGACCAAGTGGTAGAGTATGTAACATTAGCCATATTGTCAAGTATGTTTTTTAAGGCTTCCCAGTTTCTCTTCCGTAACTGCTTTGCTTGTTCCTACAACAAATGTTTGAATACTTTTCACATTCAAACAAAGTATATCCATTGCAATTACTTAAGATGCCTTTATATTCTGAGAAGTTTCAAATGGTATGCCTTTAGTATCAACACCTTTGATTTTGTTAGTGTTGTTTGTGACAGAGTCCTTACAGTTAGTTTTTCCATTTGTCTTTGAAGTCAGAATCTAAAAACTATTTGTTTTTGTGTCCTTGTTCTATAAACTCAGGGCCTTACCAGTATGCAGTACAGATACGTTTTATGAAGGCTACAAAATATAGCATGTAAATAACAAAGTCTTCAATGTCAATCAACTATGCTTAAAGTTTTAGTAATACCTGAACTATCATTCATGTTTCTTTTAAGAATGGATGCAAAACAATTTTAAGAATGGATGGAAAACAGTGATAAATATTTGGATAAATCACTACTAACTATGATTTAAACAATAATTACTATCTTTGAAAAGAGGGAAAGAAGATTGTATTAACTCATTTTATCTTGAACATAGCTTCCAATGAATAAATATGATGTATAGCATATACTACACAAATTAAGTAAAGAAATTGTGTTATAATTTTACTCAAAGTAAAACTCTTCAGAATATTTAAATACTGATAATTTTAAATGTACCTTTTCTTTCTTGGAAAGGAAGAACAAAACATCCTCATAGATTTCAAGACGATCCCGCTCTGATATTGCATTCCAAACTTCCATCTCCCCAAACATTTGCTCAGCTTTTCTAGTGATTATGAAATCAAATGTTACTTCCTTAATGCATCAGTACAATTTTAGATCATTTTTTGAAAGGTAGTCAATGAATACTCTTTCCACTGTAAGTTGAAAATCATTACTCAGGAAAATTCCATGGCAGTCAATTAAATATCAACAGAAAATCCTCAATTTTCTCTTACATTAAGGCACCTTCTGCAGACTTTAAAATAGACAACACGTAACATGGTATGTTTATTCCCTAATTAATACCTTAAGTGGACCTATATGCAAAATTACTGGCTTTTTTGAGGTCCCTTATAGAACTGCCACACCCTCACTTACACAGCTGTGTTCACTACCATCTATTTTGGACAAGTTGGCAATATGTAGGACACAAACAACAGGGGAATCACTTTCCGCATCATTAGAAACCTTACTTGTATCTGGTTGTGGAAGTCATTTTTTCATGATTTTCAAGAAAACGCTGAAAAGATTCCTTAGCTTCTTTGTATTTTGATCTTGCTTCTTCTTTTTCCTCTTTTTCTGTCTGTACTTTATAGGCATTAAAGGCCTGCTTTTTCTCACTCAGCTTTGCTAAAGCACTAAATAATAATAATAAAAAAAAATCATACAAGAATAAGCATAAAGGCTGGAGAAGCAAATGTTAATGCTTTGGAAAAAAGTTTCATGCACATATTTAAGAAGATTTGTGTAATTTATTGAAGATATTAAACAATTCTAAAAAGCAATTTCTAGTTTTAAAATGATTCTAATTTCATGTGTAGCACGGTGCTCAGATTGTAGGACAAGTCTTTTGGGTTTTTGGCTGTAGCATAAATAAAATACTTCTATTTATGCCAACTACAAAGCTATGAATAACAACTCTTTACGTAGTTATACTGTTTTATACAATTTAAAATACCCTAAGATTAATGTAAAAAGTAAATTTATAAATCATTGTATTACCTGTACCGAGGATCATTTATGATCATTTTCATAGCTTGCTCCCATGAAGCATTGGAGGGTACTCGCTGAAAATTATTTAAAGGAAAAATTAGTATTTCATACAAGAACACAGACAGTAGTAGTATCACGGGAAGGCAAGTATAATGTTCACTGCAAATATCAAGCACCTCCTTTTGCAGATTTTTTTAACCTCTAAAGCCACTTTTAATGAAGCAATTTTGTGAAGAAAAAAATTCACACTGAAATTGAAAGAATATTTTTCTGTATTAGTCCATCAACAAAATGATAATGATTTAAGTTTTTTGAAAAAAATCTTAATACATCAAGGCAAAAATATTCTTGTGAAATTAATACCTTGTTAAGTTTCACAAAAGCGTTCTTCAATTAAAACACAACAAATTTAGTTTGCTTTCAGTTACAACAGTTCAAGAGATTAGTATTTTAAATAAAGGCACCAAAGTGAACATTTATTAGGAAATTATTACATGTTACTTAAAAAATCTATAATACCTTTTCTTTCAATAATTCTTTAAATGCTTGCTTTGCCTCCTCCTTTGTATTCCAAGTATATGTTTTTTTTGCTGGTTGGCTCTCTTCCTCTTCTTTTTTAGGAGTAAAACTAGAGAGACAGAAATTTAAACATGCTATTCATAATTTTAGTAACTATTTTCTGCTGAGAAAATCTCCTTATCATTTAGCTGTTTGAAGTTGACCTAAATCTTGACAAATTTCAGAAGAAAGTTTCTTACATGAATCCTAAAAATACAACTGTCTGAGGCCAAGGACATAAAGTTACAGAATTTCTGTAACATCAGTTACCAGACCATATGTAAAGAAGAAAGATAACACGGGAACTATAGTAAGCTGATATCCATCACTAGTTTACACCTTAATAAATGGCCATATTTATTCATGTGTCATATTTAATCGTTGGCAATTTTTTATGTGTATATAAAAACTACAAAGAATGTAGAGAGCAATAAAGTCATCAACTCGCAAAATCCAGCTCAGTTAATTTTGAAAACGTAGAATTAATAGACTACAACAAGGCTAGTTTACTCTTTCTTATGCTGTTTTTGGCTGATACTATACTCTGGCACAAGCACCAAGTAACTCTGTATCCCAGAACTCCAAACAAGTATTATTTGGAATACTGTAAAAAATACGGCTGAATAGTGATTTCAAAAAGAATTCAGTTAACGCAGAATTATCAATTCCTTGTTTGGGATTCCACACTAAATTGAAAAACTTTATAGTCTAGCATAAAAATGATGGACTTGACACTGCAACAGCTACCAACATAAGAATGTAATATATGCAAATGTACATTCTTGACCTGTCCTTACATACAAGGTAATTACAATTATTAAGAAATTAGGACTCATGAACTAATATTGAAATGCTGCCAAGAAAGAATACTTGTTAAAATTATGAAAAATAAATTACTCTTGGCCTTCCACATTCATATAAATGAATGTAGCAGCAAGATTAAAAAAAATATGTAATTGTGATGAATACAGGAATTTCTCGTTATTCTTGAAGTAATCATACCGTGTAAACGACACTGTATTATATACTAAAAATAATAGAAATATATATATATATGAGGATATGCACAAATTACATGTAATTATAATAACAAGTTGCATAAAATATTTTGAGCATCTCAGTATTTTAGTATTCAAAAAGTTCAAGCATAACATGTAGGAGAATGATAACTCAAAAGCTTATATGATAAGATGTCATCACTTGACATGATGAAGGACATTTATGTATGCAGAAAATATATGATATAGGGGCTGGAGACAGAGCTCAGCAGTTAAGAGGACTGGCTTGCTCTTCCAGAGGTTCTGAGCTCAATTCCCAGGAACCACATGGTAGCTGACAACCATCTGCAATGTGATCTGATGCCCTCTTCTGGTATGTCTGAAGACAGCAACTTAAATACATAAATAAAAAAAAAAAGGAAAATGTATGATATATATACATACATACATACACACACACACACACATATATATATACATATACATGTGTGGATATGCACACACACAAAATGCTTAAATATATATACTTAAATATACGTATAGCCAAGGTCAGAAGAGCAAAAGAGAATATGACTTTTATTCTTAATTGTCTCCAAACATACCATCTCATTTCTTTTTTAAATATCTCAATATTAAGACACTATACAGTTATTTGTAAAATTAGTATGAGAGAAGAAAAGAAACATTTATAGTAAGGAGTGGAGAGATGGAGGTGGTGTGACTAACGGTAACTGGATAATAGTGTTTGGTTAGTCTTCCATTTATACCTTGCATCATATGGTAGAAAAATTCAATCGTAAGTTTTGTAATTGTAAGTGACTTCCTTATTTGTGATTCCTATATAAAGTGTCTTCTCTCATCTGAGGCATTTTTGGGAAGAGCTGTTCATATTTTTCAATTTATTTACAATAAGCTGAAAATAAAACACCACCAATAACCCCCTAAAATAAAATGTTTAATTCTACTCTATTTGGCAGAGCTTTTTATCTTCCAAAATTTATTTCTACATTTAACAGCAATCTACAGTACTTCTTGGTAGTGCTGTACTGAGCACATAAAACAAGGAAAACCAAACAACCCCTTACCAAAAATAAACCAGGGCATGACACCAAGCCTTTATTTAAAATACTCCAAGTTTATAAACTGCTGATTTTTTCCTTTTTGCCTTGATTTTGATTTCATATAGTACATTGATAGATATAGAATGTATTCTTTTAAATTTGTGCCTCACCCTATACTCAGTGCTAATCAAAGTAAGATTAAACTTTGAACAGATGACGGGTGGCACGACACCACTGAAATTCACCTTTTTGAAATGGATCAACATTAGAAAAAAACATTATGTTTTTACTTAAGCATTTAATAGTCATTGCCTAAATTAACAAGTTCTTATATTTTGAGTCAGGTATTGATTTGCAGAAGTCTGAGTTACTAAACTTACTCGGTTACAGTTTCTTGTTTGGATGGTTCCTCTCCAGTGTTACTGGATATATCACCACTTAGATCTTGAATAGCTGTGGTATTAGCAAGCTGTGCTTGCTCCTCAGTTGATACAGTTACTGTATTTTCATTATCTACAGCAGTAGCAACAATGGAAGCAACTTCAGGTTCAGGAGCAACTGGAACACTTCCCACAGCATTAGTAGGTGTGGTGGAAGTATTGGCATTAGCTGCTGCTGCAGCAGCTGCAGCAGCTGCAACAACAGCAGCTGCTGCTTCTGCAGCAGCCATGGTGCTCATGGTGGTAGGAATTTCTGTTGTAGGAACTGGGGCTGTTGATGTTGTAGTACATTCTTCTTGCTTGCTATACATTAAAAGAGAGAGGTGAGGGAATAAGAGGAATAGAAAGGGAGGAGAGGGAGAGAGAGAGAGAGAGAGAGAGAGAGAGAGAGAGAGAGAGAGAGAGAACTGGTCATTTAAATACTATAACAGTAATGCTAAATAAAGTCAATTATAAAGTCATAACACTAATGGAACAAAGGGTTAAACAAATCATTGACAGTAAACTAGAAAGCCACTCCAAAAGACCACAGAATAAGACTATACTAATTGTATGTTTGTTTTAGAGAATATCTAGCCATACTGCCTAGGCTGGGCTCAGATTCATGAGGCTCAGGCAGTACTATATCCTTCCCACTGTGCACTATTACGACTTCCAACTTCTATCATTATTTTGCTTTCAGCAAACCTGGACACTAACATGAAATAGGCATTGATATAAATGCTTATATTTCCTAATGTACAATTACTTCAATAAAACCTTAATCTGTTACTTTGAATAACATATTTGATATATATATATAAACTCATAAGACCTATAAAATCTACATTTCAACAATTAAAGGGAAACTTTGTAGGCTGGGGGTATATTGCTCCGTAGTTCTTTGCCAACATATGCAAACCTGTAAGTCTATTCCTCATGACGACAAAAAAAGGAATTTAGTTTTATAAAGGAGATATGTAGTTAGTTCACTCATTCCCAAAATGAGAAACTTCTTAATTCACAAACAATGCATTCCATATTAAAGTACTTGTCTAGCAAAGCAAACCTTTTTAATGCCCTACCCCCACCCCATAAAACCTTCCAAAGACATCAAACTATTATCCTAATCCTATTAAATAGCATTCATAGCCTTTTAAAAGTAGACAAATAAAACATGAATGCTATAGAAATGGCCAAATCTGTAAACCATACTGAGTTTAAAATTGCTTACCTGCTTTCTTCAGCTTTGATCATGGCTATTAAAGAAAACAGAAAAGTTGTCAACTAGTTTTTAAATATAACCACTGAAAACAAACTCTAAAAGGAGATGAAAGTACCATAATTTCATCCAATTTAATTTATCATCTAACAATTTAAAACTTGCTTTAAAAAGGTTCTAGGTTCAAAACTGCAACTCTACAATGAAACTTAACAACAGCGATTGTGATTATTGAGCAATCTTTTCCAATGCTGATGGAAAAAGCTACTGGCCACGTAAATCACACTTTGAAAATATTCATAATTTAGGAATGCAATAGTATTGTCTCTAGGGATAAGACTATTTTTTTTAAATGACCAAAATAATAAGAAATTTTAAGACACTAAATTTAAATTGATATTAAACTCATGAGATTTCTGGCCCACTTTTCATACTAGCACTGACAAGCAGATAAGCAGCTATACAAACCAACCATTTGTAGTCATATCAGAAATGAGCTTGATACTCTGTAGATGAGCAATTTGGGATTCTATTGGTAAAATTATTATAAGCTCATGCTCAGACAATTTAGATAGAACTTTGAAGACTTGAACACTTAATATTTCTTTGCATTCTAGGCTCCGGTAAATTTTAAATTTGTTGATATGACACCTATCTTTAATTCTGTATCACTAGAGAATGAGGTGCTCCAAGTAAGCAATGATATCAGCGGAAGTCTAGGAATGTATTTTAAAACTTATCACTTCTTAAAGTAAAATATTTCTGAAAATCTATTTTAAGATAAAAAAATCCACATAAGAGATAATCATAATTAATATGATCTAAAGTAACTTCCCTATAATCTTTTACCTAGCTGATCTAGATCAATTTAATAAGGATTATATTTTAAGGCGAGCAAAATAACTCAATTCTTAATCACATCACAGAGTGTTCGTTCCTAAACTTTTAATGGTACTGAGTAACTAAGCTTTCCATAAAATATATGAAATATATAATTTATATATTCATTTATTTAACTTAACTTTCAGAAAAAACATGGATATTGGGGGGGGGGGGTTGAGACAGGGTTTCTCTGTGTAGCCCTGGCTGTCCTGGAACTCACTCTGTAGACCAGGCTGGCCTCAAACTCAGAAATCCACCTGCCTCTGACTCCCAAGTGCTGGGATTAAAGGCATGCGCCACCACTGCCCGGCTAGGATACTATTTTTCATGACAATAAAAAAAAATCAGTATTAAGCGAAATCTGAGAATATATAAATAAAATAACTGACTCAAGATCAACTACTACCTATTATCATGACTAAGCTTAGTCACGTGTCCTGTGTATGCACCAACATTCTGAGGGATACTGGAAGTTTGTATGTGACCTTGTTCAACATTCATGTTTATTTAAAATTCCAAATCACAATTTTAAAAACTTTAAGCTCATTTATAATATAACTCTTATTCAGAAGTAATTGTTTGAATTAATATCTTTCACTGCAGATTTATCCATTCATGGTTAGTGAAGATTAGTGACATACTCTAAATGTTAAATATAACAGAAAATGAATTATCAAAGCAGCTCACCATGCAGGTTTGATTTTGTAATAAGACCTCCAGCAACAATGGTATTCTGGTATCCTAGTTTCAATGGAATCAAACCAAATAAAATCTATTTAAAATCTATAGAACTGAGATCTAGAGCAACAAGAAAATAAGAGCCAACAAAAATGTTACATCATTTACAATGTGCACACAATTTAACTTTTTTTAAAAAAAGAATAAGGCCTTAGTTTGAATAATCCTATTCAGGGAGGACTGTTTCCAGGTGACTGGTACATACACAACTTCCCAGTAGAATTGTTTTCCCATCTTACCTTCAAGATCTTCAAGTTCCTTAGGTTTGGCCCAGCGGGACTCTTTTGTTTGAGAATTATAGTAATAAGGCTTTCCAGAATCAGATTTGTACTCTTTCCATGGGCATTTAGACAGTAGTTGCTAAAAAAGGGGAAAAACTTTCAGCAAATAGGAACACACTACTCAGCATTGGTGACCATCCGCACTTTTTTTCACTAGACACTTATGTAACTCTACATACATTCATAGCAAGATGGAAGTTGTCGACTATTGAATATATCATTTAACTATTGAAGAGAAAATAATTTGTCAAAGATCATATGCTTAGAAAGTGCAAAAATGCTTCCTCAAAGTCAGGTATCTACCTGAATTTCAACTGTGTGTACTTCTCTTACATTCACCATAGGTAAAAACCACCAGCCATAATGACTGAATAGAGTGTTCATATATTAATACAAATAAGACAAATAGAAAGTTTGGGGAAAAGTAGAATCTGACTCATCCATCCTAATGTTTTTAGTTTCATAGTCAATTGAGCTGTTATAACCCTGAGTGTGTATGTATATGAATGAGAAATAAATGTTATCTATCAACCTTCCTTCTCAAACACTTAAACATATTAGACTACAGGGGAAATACAGTGTGTGGAAAACACATTTATTTACTGTGTTAAGTTGTTAAGGGAAATAAAAATGAAATACCACTGGCTAGGTAAAACATTCTTCAGTGAAAAAGACCACCTCTTTCTGAGCATGACTATTAAAACATATAATATTGCTTAATTTACTGCTTCAATCTTAATTTTATCATATTTTTCTATTTTGAATGTTAAAGTATGTAACACAAAATAATACCCTTTCAGAGGCACCTTGACAAAGAAAAAATATTCTATTTGACAGTATTTTATAGGTTATTTAATTTCATTATATCAAATAATGAATAACTCCATAATCAATAACTGAATAATCAATAACTCCATGGTTAACTGGTACTGTTAACACGTCTTTTAAAATCATACAGGTCGTACTATATTAAAGAAAACTGCTTTCCTCTTCAATTTATTCTTGAAGATACCTTTGAACAGAGGATGATAATAAACAAAGTATGTCCATATAGGAAAACAAATTGTATTATTCTTGCTTATTATTCTAACTATACCCTCTCCACCCAGTGTCTTAACTAATTAGAGACACAGAAGAACTGCTCTTTGCAGCTTAATATAAAATTCTAAGGAATATACCCAAGCTATTTAACAGTTCTGATTCCCAGTCTTCAAACGTTTACCTCAGCAGGTGTTTTAAGATCATCTGGCTTTTCCCAGGTAGACTGTTTTGTTTCAGTATTGTAATAATAAGTCCTTCCATCAGGTGATTTATGTTCTGTCCACATTGATTTCTAAAGGAAAAAAACATTATTGACATGTAAATTATTCAGCACTGAATATCTGTGTGGTAGCAAGCATACTAAACACCAAATTTGAGTATAAAATGACTATTTTAAGTGTTCAAATAACACAGAATAATTTGTCAACAGAAGCAGAAAAGGAATTGGAAAAGAGAACATTTAAAAATAATTCAAAGGTAGAAGAGATCAATTAAGATATTAGGAATGTCATGACTGCTCTCAGAAGAACAGCAACATTTTACCCTTTGCACAAAGTAATCCTCCAGCAATATCAATCTTCTCCAGTGGATAAAATATACAAACAAAATATAGGTATAATACAGGGGTCTAATTCGAAAGAAACCCCACCTCCAAAAATCCCACAAGTACTTGGACAAGGTTCTAAATAGGTCCCCTATAAGAACACAGTTAGCAAATCTGGAAAATTAAAAATGTTTTATTGCAAAAAACTACAAGCAAGATAACATGGGAGAGGGGAAAAACTGAACCCAAATATTTCAAGCCCAAAAAGTGAGATTTTCATGTGAAACTAAATATAAATATATTCCTAATCAAGGATCTAATAACAGAATAACTTAATAGTCTACTGAAACTTGAAAAAGAAGCCTCAGCCATGATACTTTAAAGTTGTTTCACTTTCAAGTTGGTCTTTTCTTGTACTCAGCTTTTCATATGGTAAAAAATGGTTGATGAAGGCTACAAAGATAATCTACATCCTACTTTTAAAAAGATTACTATACATAACAATAAATAGAAATAAAAAAGCAAATGGTATCACTTGCTTATTCAACACTAAGATTTTATTTTACACTTATTGACAAATTTATTAGGACTGATTTTTTTATCACTGTGGTTGCATAAAAAAAGAAAACAAAGTAATTGTAATATTCCTTAAATTTCCTAACAATAAGGCCACTTTTTTCCAGAAAACTAGAATATTGTTATTTATACCTTTTTGCCAAATTTAACTTTCCAAAGGAATATAATTCTTATGAATAACTGAGGTTGCATGTACCATGTTTTTATGGCAATACTGTACTTGAGAACAGAAATAAAAATAATTTGGTTAGTAACTCAATTGAATGTATTGTATCACAAACCACATTACATATTGGTATGCAGTCACTAAGGAAAAATGGGTTTAAAGTTAAGTTGAAACAAATACCATAGAAGCAAAGCTATAAAAACAAAATGCAAAGACATGTATCTAACACAGCATTTTATAGAACATACAGCTAAACAAACAAGAGACGTTAAGTACAGATGTAAAGAAATACTCATACTTGTGTATTACATACCTTCATAAGCTCCACTTACACATAAGAAGCAGTTACAACATGCCAGTCATATATGTTTGTGCAATTATTTGCAACACAGATGTAATGGGATTTTGGTGGTAAATGCAAATGTAAATATATACAAAGATAAAGATGAATTTAAATACGACTAGTTGTATGTAAAAAACAGATATGTGAAGTTCAGGGTGGTACACAGCATGGGTTACTCTGGGCAGAAACGAACACATGTGAAAAGACACTTTAGTGAAAAACTATTGGAGGACTGGATGATGACTCTAAATGTATATAACACTTAACTAAGATATACATGGAGGGGGCTGTAATTTTTATGTATTAGCTCATATTTGTATAATATCTATTAAAAATTACACACTAGATAAGGCATTGTTATGTCAGCTGCTCAGTTACAGTATCATCCACTATAGTATCAATAACACTGGTAATAAAATGGACAATGTTAAATGAGGAGTGTGTCTCATCACCTATATGTTACCACGGAGAGCAAAAGCCCACAAACTACCCATTTCTTGGCCTTCAAAGACACAAGTTTATGTTTTGCTGCTAAGCCCAGAGGATTGGTCAGTGTTAAAGAAGCTTCCTTTCTCTCAAAGAGTAGTTTAGTTTACTGCTGGGTAAGATCTGACAGTGCTCAGATATACAGGCAAAACACCTAGTTGTCTCTATTCATGCTTTCAAGTGAAGGAGCAGTACTCTCAATGTTTCTTCCACTCAGAGGCAAATGGGGGTCATCACCAAGAATGCATCTCTGTAGCTAAGTAGGATCCTGGCAGCCCACCAGCTAACAATGCCCCGAAACGGCAAGTTTTAAGAGTAAATGAAGTTTTGCCACAGATAACATTACCCTTGACAAACCTAGCCCTTGGCCCACATACCAACTGAAATAAAGGATACTTTATCCCAGAAGTCCTATCCTCCCCTCAGAACTGGAAGATTCCAATATTAATGGGCAGGAAGAACTATCTCTGATTCTTTGTGGTTTTGTTCTTAATGTTTTTTTTTTTTTTGGCAACATACTTTTTAATAAATGAGACTGACAAAATGCACAAGATCTGCATAGGTTCAAACCAGACAAATTCTCAGCATGAGAAAAAGACTTGAACAACCTCCAAACAGGAATCTATTTTGCAACTGCTATCTGCTAGGAAAGGGGGAAAAAAAATCTGTTTTCTTAAATGGTATATCCTGGGTATAACAACCACCCTTCAGGGAAGAGGTTTTTTATTGGGGGAGGGGGCTGTAATTTTTTATTTTTTGGTTGTTTCATAAAGAACATGAATTGCCAGGTTAGTAGTGGCACATGCCTTTAATTCCAGCATTTGGGAGGCAGAGGCAGAGTTTGAGGCCAGCCTCATCAAAAGAGCTAGTTCCACAATAACCAAGAAATACAAACGTATATAATGCAATGGGACCCTCCTCAATTTTTTTCAATACCTAAATCCAGTAATTGAAGTGCTAAACAAAGATTCAATACTATTTTTTTTTTTTTTTTTTGGTTTTTCGAGACAGGGTTTCTCTGTGTAGCCCTGGCTGTCCTGGAACTCACTCTGTAGACCAGGCTAGCCTCGAACTCTCGAACTCAGAAATCCGCCTGCCTCTGCCTCCCAAGTGCTGGGATTAAAGGCGTGCGCCACCACCGCCCGGCAATACTAATTTTTAAAATGCTCAATGTACCTCATAATGCCTTACACCTATCATCCTAGTACATGGGAGAGGAAAAGGGATCATATCACATTTACATTGTGAGGTCTAGGCATTTGGAGGGTACACATAAAGTAAGATTCATCAATGACCTTAAAGAGAATTAAAAGAAACAGAAAAAAAAAAAGTCACCTGATAATTCATGAGAATGTTAACAAAAAGATTTTTTTTTTTTTGGTTTTTCGAGACAGGGTTTCTCTGTGTAACCCTGGCTGTCCTGGAACTCACTCTGTAGACCAGGCTGGCCTCAAACTCAGAAATGCACCTGCCTCTGCCTCCCAAGTGCTGGGATTAAAGGCGTGCGCCACCACTGCCTGGCAACAAAAAAATTCTTTGAAACAAAACAAAAGACAAATGGAAATCTTGGACAGACCTATAAATCAAATGAGAAGTCAATGGAAAGCAACACCGGGCTAAAAAAAGACTATCGGATTAAAGACAAAGTTCAAAAACTAATGCAGACAGACATCAATAAACAAGCACCAATAAAAATCAGGATAATTGTTACAACATTCAAGACTCAAGCCACCAAAACTAGCAATCTATCATACAGAAGACTGAACCAAGTTACAGATAAAGACATAGAAAACTATTCAGTGAACTTATAGCAGATAATTTAGGTAAAAAAAAAATATGGATGCACAAGGACAAGAATTATTTAGGACTCAGAACTTATCAGAAAATGAGCCACCAGTTAAAATGCCAACAATATAAACAAAGAAAATATTTCACAAGCAGTAAGAAAGAAATGTTACAAAAGCAAGTCCATCTAAATAACAAAAGACCCAGAATAAACTGAAATAAAATCAATACCTATATACTCTGGATACATGAAAGAGAAAAACAACCCTGTGATCTCATAACACATGTCAGGGTGTTGGAAAACCAGTAAAACAAACCTGTAATCCACATAAAGAAATAAAGAGGAGGTAAAAATTCAGAATTAACGCTACAACACAACATATCAATGAAGTAAATAACTAAATCTCTGAAGAGCAAAAATAGAAAAACAGAAGAATTAGAAAATGGAAATACTATAATAAATAACACTGAAATCTAGTGGAACGTTACAGAATATTATGAAAATTACACTCAAATTACCTTGAAATATCTCCAAGAGATTAATAAATTTTAAATGCATAAGACACACCAAAACAAATCAAAACTGTAACTAAGCTAATTATATCAACAATAAAGAAAAAGCTGTGACCTGATAAGTGAGTGTATTTCACGGCTGAATTCTACCAAGCCTTTAAAGAACTAATACCAATGCTCCTCAAACTATCCTAGAAAGGAAAAAAATGATCTCCAATTTATCTTATAAAGCCAGTACTGCTCCAATTACAAAATAATATATTATTTTATTTTATATAATATAAATAATATAAAATACATAAGATTGGTTGAACAGAAATGATGGCTTTTGCTCTGTTGAAATTTGCCACTGGATAATGAAATATATTCTTTTTTAAAAGATTTAATATGAAGAACTTGGACATCAAAATTAACCAGACCCACAGTCTATCCACCTCAATGAACTTTTACACAGTTAAAGTTTAGGCAGTCTAAAAATTTAGATGCATACTGGATTTTATACTCTTAACGTCAAAATTTTAATGCATATATCCACCCTCAAACCCAAGATGTCTGAATTAGAAAAAAGAATTGACTTTGTGTCTTTTTTCGTAACTTGTACCCAGTTGTTCCTCATCACTTAATTGCTCTTTCTTGCTCTTTTTTATGATATTCTGTACTCACATATATATTTGTTTGCATATATATACATATGTAAATTATTGGCTACATTTGATGATGTTAAGAACATGTGGTTTTGTTCTGAGATTAAGTAATCTCATTTAATAGTATATTCTAAATCCATCTATCTTCTTAGCATTTTATGATTTCAACTTTCTTTACAGCTGAATAATTCATTTTATGTATGTACCGTATTTTTATTATCCATTCATCTACTGATGGACAACTAGGTTGCCTCCATTCCTTGCTACAGTGAGCAGAACAGCAATAAACACAGTTACCTCTAAGGTAAGATACAGAGTTCTCTGGCTGGATGAACATAAGTATAACAGCTTGTTCATTTGGCTGGTCTATGTTAATTTTTTGTGTTTGAGTATTTTTGCCTGTATTCAAGTCTGTGTGCTAACATGTGTAGCTATGTTCACAAAGACTAAAAGTGGACATAGGACCAGGTAGAACTGGAGTTACAGATGGCTGAGAGCTACCACATGAGTGTTAACAATCAAAGCTTGGTCCTTGAGAAGAGCAGACAGTGCTCTTAAATGCTGAGTCATTTCTCTACTTCCTATTTTTATTTTTTGAGCAATCTTCAAGGTGATTTCTAGATACCTGTCTAAGTTTGTATAGTTACCTCCAACACTAGCTGTTACTTATTAACAGTAGCCATTCTGACTGGGTAAGGTATGAATTTTTGTACTTTTTTTTCTGAGCTCGTGAAATACTTCAGAATTTTGTTATGTACTGCATTACATCTTTAATTTTGGAAGTATAACCACTTGCATAATATTAATTCTGCCAATTCAGGAATCTTTCCATTATGTAGTATGTTCTGTCACTTTCTTATTTAAAATCTTGAAATGTTCACTGTATCCTATTTTTTTTTAGAGTTATTGTTAATGAGATGCTCCCCACCCCCATTTATTTGAGAATACATTGCTGGTATACATTAAAGCTGTAGTTTTAGACCAACCTATTATAAGCAATGAGACTGAAGCTGTAATCAGACAGATTCACTCCTGAATTCTGTCAAACTGTTACTGGAGCCTGTAACTACATTTTATTAGGTTCAACATTTTTCTATGGGGTCTTTTAAGGAATCTTTCAAGGGTAGAATTCATCCTTTCTTATTTTTATCCCTTTTGTCTTTTTTTAGACTAATTGACATAGCTAAGGCTTGGAACACTATATCAAATAAGACAGGAGAGAGTGGACATCCTTGTATTGTTCCTGATTTTGGAGAAAATGCTCATAGTTTGTCTCTGTTTAATATAACAGTGTCTATTGGTGGGTTGAAACTTGGCCAAATGCCTTTTTGTGTGTCATATTTTTACATGTATTAACTTACAAATGTTAAACCAACCTTGCCTTTCAGGGATGAAGCTTCCTTATTTGTAACATATGTTCTTACTGTGATCCTAAATTTATTTCGCAAGTATTGAGCATTTCTGAATCCCTGCTCAAAGAAATTGGTCTGTAGTTTTCTTTTCTGTTATTGCTGTCATCTTTACCTGGTTTTGATATCAAAATAATACTGGCTTCATAGAATAAATTTCTATATAGTGTTTCTGCACTTCATATACAGTTAAGATACAGCAAATGATATCTTTCTTGACAGTTTGGTAAAATTCAGCAGTGAATCAATCTGTCTGGTCCTAGACTTTTCTTCAAAGGGAGTCTTAATTTCAGCTTCAATTACATTGCTTGTAATGAGTTGGTGTAAGTTAATTGTATCTTCAAAATTTAATTTTAGTAGGTGATACAGATCTTGAAGTTACTGTTCCTTTTTTTATGGGTTATCAAGGTTTTCAGAGGATTTCCACAGTAATCTATAATAGTGCTTTGTTTTAAATTTGTATCATCTTGTTTCCTTCCCTCCCCCAACCCCCTTCCGGTTGACTGAGTCAGTCTCCGAGCTCTTCTTCATGTATGTAGACCATGGTAGTCTCATACTCAGATCTGCCTGTGCCCCTAAATGCTGGGATTAAAGGTATAGGTCACCACACTAGGCTCCTCTTTTCTTTTTGTCAGACTGGCTAAAGGTTTGTCAATCTTAGTAACTTTTCAAAATAGCCGGTTTGCTTGCTCAATTTTGCAAATTGTGCTTTAATTTGTATTTCACTAATTTTTTCCTATTTTATTTTTTGTAATCTGTGTCTGATCAGCTGCTTGTTGTAGCTAGCAAAGATATAAAAAAATTAAAGGACAGAAAACTACCACATAAGTGGAAAATATAAACATGCAGGCACAGCTAGCATTGTATCAGACAAAATAAACTTCAAGCCAAAGCTGGTTAGAAGTGATAAAAAGGGCATGTATTAGTCAGGGTCCTCTGAGGAACAGAACTTAGGCTGTGGTCCAGCTATTCCAACAATTGCTATCTATCAATGGAAAGCCCAAGAATTCAGTAGTTGTTTAGTCTAGGAGGCTGATGTCTCAGCTGGTCCTCAATATGTGTCAGCATCAAGAAGAAAGTGAAAGAGTGAGCTTGTCAGTCAGAGCTATGAGGGCAAGTAGGCAAAGAGCAAAAAGTTCCTTCTTGTAGATGGTATAGTAAAGATTAAGATGGATCTTCCTACGTTAAGATCTGGATAGTGGTTCTTTCCAATTCAAATGATTTAATTAAGGAAAAAATAAATCCCTTACAAGTGTACCCAGCTACTTAAGTTTTAGTTATTTCAGATACAGTGGACAATGTAGAATTGCTATCTCGGGACAGTACATATTAATACAAAGAGTAATTGGTCAACATATAGCAACTGTAACATTTATGCCCCAAATGCTAGTGGAGTCCCCTAATTTTACAAAGGAACAAACAAACACCAAAGATATAAATAAGCACATAGATCTAAACAACAATAGTGGGGAACTTCAATAATACACTCTGATATTTAGATTGGTCTTTAAAACTAAGACTAGGTAATGAAACCTCAGAGCTAAAATATATTATAAATAAACTGGACTTAACAGATTGAATATTCAAATTAACAGATAAAGAAATATCAGTTCTCTTAATAGCATATGGAATCTTCTCCAAAACCGATTATGTCATAGAACAGAAACCAAGTCTCAACATACCACATATGCGCATATAGTAGATAATTCCTCATGTTTTTTCAGACCATAATGGAATAAAACTAAAAATCAGCAATAAGAGAAACTATATAAACAAACAAACAAAAATATTTGGAGACTAAACTATCCATTTTCAAACAAATATTGAGTCATACAAGACACTTGAGGAAATTATAAAATTCGTAGAGAAATAATAATGAATACACATTCATGCAGAACCTCTGAGACACAGAGCCAAGGCAGTCCTGAGAAGTTTATAACAATACGTGATCATATTAACAAAAAAAAGATATCAAAAGAAACAATCTAATGATAAGCTTCAAAGATCTCAAATACATGTTCAACACAAGTGATTAGTGTCAAACACAAACATGCACTTCTCACATTTTTCCTAATGAATTATTACTTGCTGTTTATTTAATACTATGGAAATGTTAGACAAAAGACAAATTCAAACAATTTTAATTGAGTTCAAAATTTTGGTAAAGCAGCAAAGAAACCTCAAACCATTAACGATGCATTAGGTCCAGGAACTGCTAACAGAGAAACATACAACAGTGGGATTTGAGAAGTTTGCAAAGAAGAGAGCCTTGAAGAAGAGGAGCTAGGGGGCTGGCAATCCAAAGCTGATAATGATCAGATGAGAACAATAATAAGCTGATCATTCTAAAACTAAACAGGAAGTAGCCAAGAATTCTGCACGGACCATTCAGCAGTCATTTGGTATTTAAAGAAAACTGAAAAGGTGAAAAAGCTGGATAAGTAGGTGGGGTGCTTTGTGAACTAACAGAATTAACAAAACAAAACAAATCCCTCTGAACCTTCATTTCTTCTTATTCTACACAAAAACCATTTCCTGAAACAATTTTGATACAGTATAAAACAAATGGCTATGAATCCTACTGCATCTGCTAAGTATGTTCAGCAAATTTACCAATTTGCTGCATTAAAAAAAACTTAAATGACTGCAGCCAGCAGTGATCAACAGAAAGTGTTCAATTCTTCCCTAAAATGCTTAACCACACATGATATAAACAACACTTCAAAAACTTAATGAATTAAGTAGTTCAGTAATAATATCTCAAGGATTCAAGGATAGTTCAACATACAAATCAGTAAAAAGTAACACAGTATATAAACAGGATCTAAGAGAGAAATTACAACTATATGTAAGAAAAAAAATAAACCCAACAAAACTCAGTACATTTTAGAATTGGGGATGCAGCTCAGTTGAAAAGGGCACAGACTCAATTCCCAGTTCCACATAATCTGATACAGGGATGTTCCCTTATAATACTAGCAATTAAGAGGTAGAGTCAGGATGATCACAACTTCAAGATCAATCTAAGCTACAAAGAGTTCCAGACCCTTTCTCAAACAAAAACAAAAACAAAACAAACAAAAAACAAAGGAAGAGTGGAAGAAAGGACCATACCAACATTAAAATACAGTGTATATATGGTAAACATAAAGCCAGTATTATATGAAAGGAAGAAAAATCTCAAGGTATCTCTTCTAAAGTCTGAAGGGGAAAGGTAACAATTCTTTCTACCTTTATCCAGTGAAATGCTTGGATTCTAAGCACTAGAGTAAGATAAAGAGATACAAAAAGGAAACATCAAATTATCTACTTGCAAATGACTCTTATCTATACCTAAGAAACCCCAAAGACTCCCCAGAAAACCCTCAGACATAACATTTTCAGTAAAGTAGTAGAGTGTAAAATCAACAGGCAAAATTAGTAGCTTTTATATACACTAATTATTATATAGTAATTTTTGTATATACAAATATTGAATACTGGAGAAATAAAGAAAATAATACTATACACAATAGCCTCAAAACATAGTATCTAGGAATACATACAATTACGGAGGTGAAATACCTCCACAATGAAAACTTCATTAACACTGAAAAAAAGAAAACAAAGACACTAGTGGACAGAAAGACCTTCTGTATTCCTCGTTCAGCAGAATTAGTATTAGGAAATGTCTCTATTATCAAAAGCAACAAACATCTTGAATGCATCCCACACCAAAATCTGAAAAACAATTTGCAATGAATTCTAAAATTCATACAAATATTCAAAGTACTCTTCAAAAAAAAAAAAAAATCCCAGGACTCGGGAATCAAAGGCAAGCAATGTCTCTGTGAGGCCAGCCTGGTCTATACAGTGGGTTCCAGGATGTCCAGGGGATACATAGAAAGACCCTTTCTGAAAAGAACAAAGGAACAATCAAAAAAGGAGTATGCCAACGCCTAACTTTCACTAAATAACCACAATATAAATGAACAAAAACACAGCAAGACATAAAGGAAAAACCAAGCACACATCTGTATTAGATGTCTTCTCTTGTTGCTGTGAAAAGACCCTTGATAAGAACATTTTAAAAAGAGGATTTACTTGGTTCAAATTTCAAAGTTCATCATAAGCAGAGAAGGTATAGTGGGTGAAGCAAGAAACAGAAAGCACCCTCTACTTTTCTCCCTTTGATTCCATTTGAACCTTCAGTCTATAAATTAGTGTCCCACAAATTCAGTCTTTCCCCTTAGTTTATAAACTCTGAAATTTTCTCACAGACACACCCAGAAATTCACCTCACAAATTTTCCTGAGTCTCCAAAAAAGCTAAGCTGACAATCAAAATCACAACTGAGGAAAGAGGTTACAGAAAAAAAAAAAAATCAAACAAAATCCCTTGTCTTGTTACGGTTCTATTGCTGTGACGAGACACCATGACCAAGATAAAGGAAATATTTAACTGGGTTGGCTTACAGTTCAGTGGTTTACTCCATTATTACAGGAAATATGGTGGCATAGAGGCAGACACGGTGCTGGAGAGGTAGCTGACAATTCTACATCTGGATCAGCAAGCAGCAGGAAGAGACAATATGCCACTAGGCTAGACTTGAGCTTATGAAACCTCAAAGCCCAATTGCCAGTGTCACACTTCTTTGAACAAGGCCACATCTCCAATAATGACATTCCCAATGAGTCTATGGAAGCTCTTTTCATTTAGACTACCACAAACTTCAGAAATATGAAGTCATTTGATTTAAGCTAGATATAAAATAAATACAATGGAAATATGACAGCTTAAATTAATTATGCCTGGAAAACTGGATAAATATCCACTTAGAATGAAACTGGGTCCTCTCTTACTTCATAAAAATCAATTCAATGTAAATCTAAGAACTTAAAACAAGACCTGAAACATTAAAACTAATCAGAGAAACACTTCAGGATATAGACAATTACTCTAACTCAGGAAATAGTACAAAACTGACAATAGGATTTTATCAAATTAAAAAATTATGCAAAAGAAAGAACAGTGTAGAATGACAGATTATAGGATGGTAGAAAGTCTTTGCCAGATATTCATCACACAGGAGTATTCAGAATATATAAGAACTCAAAATTAAATACCAAAATAATTGTACAATCAATAAATGGCCAAGTGAACTGAGCAAACACCCTTTGTTTTTGTTGTTGTTTTTCAGGACAGTATAGCTCTGTGTAGCTCTGGCTGTCCTGGAACGTGCTCTGTAGACTATGCTGGCCTCCACCAAAGAGATATACATGGCTTGGCCTCCTACATACTTGAATTAAATCCATGTACCATCACACCCAGAAAGCAGACAACTCTTAAGAAGTAAAAAAGACTCATAAATATATGAGAGAATTATTCAATATTTTTTTTTTAGCTAAGAGGGAAACTCAGTCAAAATTTGAATCTATAAGAAAAGAAAAAACAAACTACAAAAGTTGTCAAAAAATTGTGTGGGAAATAGGAACTTAGGAATGTAAATTAGTACGGCCACTTCAGAAACATGATGCTCTTCAAAAAAACCTTAAAATACGATTTATATACTGTTTCTCAGTTACTACATTCCTGAAGGAATCAAAGTTAAAACACAAGAGAGACTTGCACATTCACATTTAACAAAATACCTTTGAGACAGACAAGTACAATTATCCTGGCTTTCTATAAATAATGGAGAACTAATATGGTGTGCATACATGAAGACAAAACACCTATATACATAAGATACATAAATAAATATACCTTAAAAAAATCATATGCTTTATCATATGTGAAACCTAGACATATAAAATTGAAAAATGGGCACTTGTTTGAGAAAAGGAAAGGAGCAAACAAAAGGGGGATAAATATATACAATGTTAATTATATGCATATATCAAAATATTGTAGAAACCTATTATTTTGTATACTAAATGTTAATGAAAATACAAATAGTATTAAGGAAAACTTTTAATTTCTTTTTTTTTACTGCAAGACAAACAGCTTAAAGTACTGGTATATAATGAAATACTAACAACTAGAAAGTTTTTTTCACAAGATAAAGCAAGCTGTTAAATAGTTACTAACACTATTACATTAATGTCTACTAATAAATGAACAAAAACAAATTAGAGTAATCTTTCTAGTAAATTAAAACTATGAGACTTAAGAAATAAAACTCCTTAAAAAGGACTCAGACTATGTATAACCCAATGGAAAATCTAACAAAGACTTGGATGAACAGTTTGCATGAGGCAATTCTAGAAGTACTTGAGCCTCTGAAACATTATAGGGGTTGTATAATAGTCTGTCTAAAAAAAGTAAGAAATTCTATTTCACCCTTCTTTGGCTTCACCTATTTCTTGGCCATGATTTGTTACACACGCCATACTTTTTTTTGCACGCACACCAAAGTAATGGCTTTGGTCATGCTGTTAAAGTAACTAGGAGGCTCTTAACTATAGCCCAAATTGAGTGGCTTGATTTTGGATTTCCAAGCTTCAAAACTGTATGAAATATGTCTCTTTTCTTGCCTTTGATGGGTAGCAGGTGAGAGTTTCATTGTAAATTCAAATATATGCCAGAGAGAGACTCTAGAGTCTCTATCGTTCTCTGTCTTGAGTAAATTATAGAGTTATAATCCACTTGACTGCTTTGTGTGGCTAAGCTGGCCAGAGCTCTTGGGATCCACCTATCTTGGCCCCCCAGCGCTGGGGTCACAGGCATATAGAGCCATGCCTTGTTGTTACACTGATCACAGAGATTTGAGGTTAGGTTCTCATGCTTGTGCAACAAGCACTTTTCCCCACAGAGCCATCTTTCCAGCTCCAACAACCTCCTTTTCTTCCCACCCTCACCCTAATTTTTGTCCTTTTATTAACTCACGAACAACTCCTTGTCTTTTGGTTTGCTGAAGCAGTTAAGTCAGACAACACTTGCCACAGTACTGTCTGTCAAAGTGACTGACCATGAAATCTCCAGTGCCACTTTCATCAGAAGGACACTCTTGACAAAGGCAACTGATTTTGCATTTTATCCACCTTACAGTATTTCAGCACAGAAAACTTAGCCTTTCTCTTATGCTTATTCTTGTTGGGAAAGAAAGGCTTCTTCCTTTTCTCAGCACCACCATGAAGTCTCAACACAGGATGAGGGGTGCAGTCACTGTGAATGCTTAGGTTGGACAAAGTATGCCATCTTCCAACTGCTTATCAGCAAGGAGCAGCCTTTGCTGAACAGGAAGGATTCCATCCTTATCACTGATCTTAGATTTTACATTTTCTATAGCAGATAAGGGTTCAACTCAAAAGTGATGGTCTTCCCCATAGGGGTGTTTACAAAAACCTACACCTTAGCAGTTCCTCTGCCAGAGTTAACTGGAACACCAAAGAACCTGTTTTCTTTAAAAGCAGTTGGCCTTGGTATTTTGAAATAGCCACATAGAACAGAAACAATCTCTTTTAACATTCATACATAACATTCATAAGTATTTTTTTTAAATAAAATACTTCAACATTCCGCACAGAAAACTAAAGATGGTTTAACAAATAATCTCCAAAAATCAAGGATCAATTCAGCATGTAAGAAAGTAAGTACTTACTGCACCAGATGCTGCACCTAAAAGACAAAACATTCAGTAATAAGTGAAGAGCTCCTTAATAGTTCCAATATTTATTATTATTTCTTCCTCTTTATTCTTATTAAAGTTTCTAAACTGTCCTATATTACCTGTTTGCTTGCTTCCCATCCCACAAATAAAACATCTATAAGCATAAAGCATTTTCAGAACTTGAGCTTACAATCTCCAAAGTTAATTGTCAGCTGACAAAAAGAAACATTCATTTTGCTTTCTAGCTGTTCTTAAGTGTCAATCTCACCTAAACTCCTTTCTTTATTATACATGCTACTAAAATACAATAATGCCTCTGTTCTCTAACTCCTGCCAAACTTGGTTACATGTAGCTAGAAGCAACTATATTTGATAGTATACATTATTGAACACTTCCGCCATGGCATAAAGTTTTGTTAGTGCTGTCCTATACTACCATATGACATATATATATCATATATGCAATATGTATACATACATACACACACACACACATATCTTTATGTTGATGCATGTGTGTGTATCTTTATGATGTAAGGGATTTTCAGGTGTTAGTGATAAAGCTCACACAAATAATGTCTAACTTTAGCAATCAGTCAACTTAACATAAGTAAAAGAAAAAGCAAAGATTGTAAAACAGAAGTCTAAGAAGAGCAAATATTTCATATCTAAAACGTGGAGCTACTATCCACTCCTATGTTCCCCAAATAGAAATATATAACTCAGTAAGTTCATTGTGTAAATATTCTCTGACTCTGTTTATGTCGACAGAGGCATTATTGTACTTTAGTAGCATATATAATAAAGAAAGGAATTTAGGTGTAATTGTTAAGCACTGAAATTCTGATAAAACATTCCAATATAAATTTTAAGTATTTTAATAATCACAAAATATAAAAAAAGGAGAACCAAAGAATTTGTATAATACATCTGACTTAAGGATTCAGTTGTAAACACTATCTATTGTCAGATATTGAGAAAATATTAAGAACTGATCACAAAGATCAGTTTAAAAAACTAATTTTATGTGCACGAGTGGACTGTTAGCACATATGTTTGTATTCCATATGCATGCCTGGAGCCCAAGAAGGACAGAAGAAGACATCAGATTCCCTGGAACTGGAATTATAAGTAGTTGTTAACCATGTAAGAGTGGGGAATGCATGCCAGGTCCTCTGAAGAAAACAGCAAGTACTTTTGTTAACTATCTTTTCAGCCTTAGACATTACTTTCATTCCTTGTTGTAATATGACTGCATCTTTCCAAATGAAGTCCACCATACACTGTAGACATACCTGCTGCTACATCCATACTATTTACTCCAGGCTGCAAGAAGAGAAATTAAATTACTAACATGCAAAATCATTTAAACTATATTTTTTCAGAAACAATGAATGTAAATCAGTTTCATGTGTAATCTGTAAGCCACTAAAAGACTAATATTTCTAGTGGTTTCAACTCCCAAGCTTGCTATACACTTCAAGAGATCAACAGAGTTGGGAAACTTAATTACTTTAAGATAGTAGATGGTTATAAATTGTATGCAGAACCACAACCTTCCTTCCCCCTCTCAATTCTGAAATCTCCAAAGCTCTGAAAAACAAGTCTTATTAATTAAGCAACGAAACTCACCAATATTAATATATTAGAAATAGGGCCACAGACTCTTCAGCAGATTTTTGTAATGTAATATATGCAAATGTTAATAAATATAGTAATTTGACTAAAACACTAAAAACTTACTAATC
Source organism: Grammomys surdaster (assembly GCF_004785775.1). NCBI lineage: Eukaryota > Metazoa > Chordata > Mammalia > Rodentia > Muridae > Grammomys > Grammomys surdaster. Next base: position 13,002,064 of record NW_021604636.1, on the reverse strand, counting down.
TAAATAAATATGTCATACTCGTTCATTAAAACCAATAGGCTTTCAGGAAATAAACACGCGTAAGCTAGTATCATAGTATTTATAGATCACCAAATTACCACCTAAGTATGACAGTCATTAAATCTCTGTTCAAGAATACTCTGAGTTAATTTGTAACAAATTTCACCAAAATTAAGTTTCAAAAAATTAAGTCTTCTAATATTTAAATTGAATGTCAACTTTTACTAGCACTTAATAAATTAAATGTCATGTTTGAAAATATTATGACTATTAAAATGCTTTGTCCCTCACAAACTGTTTACATGCCTTATTATAAAACTAGTTTTATCATAGCACATGTATATATGTTGCAATGTAATGTTCCATTATAATTTCCACATTACACTTTAATTTTGGGGTGTCCTAAGTACATGCACATTATTATTCATACATAAAAGTAACCAAAACACAGAAAATAATTATTTCCATAAGATTACCAACCGGTAAGGCAGGTTGCATGGAAGCCTGAGACATATGAGACATCATCATTCCTGACATTACTGAAGACATCATTCCAGGCATCTAAAATAAAAGTTAAAAAATGGTTACCATGTAAGATCAAAACACTTTACAGGACTGTAAGTATCATCCAACTAAAAATATAACCCACTGAAACTATGCTACTACAGTATATGGATAATATGCTTAGTAAGTGCTTGTTGAATGAATGAAGTAGTTCCTGATGATCCTGTTCTGGTACTTACGCCACAATTCATATGTATGGTAAAAAATATCTTAATTAAGTTTACTTAGAAGAGCAGACTGTTGTATTATTCTAACTCAAACTTGAGACTATTCATTTCCTTTTATTCTTAATTAAAAAGCTTCTCCCCTTTTTTCGAATGAGAGAATATAAAACAAAAAAGTTTCAGTACTTTTACCTTCTATTCTTAATCGGTACTCAACAAACTTTACAGTCTTATCTGGTCCTTCTCAAAATCTTAGATCAAAGGTGCTTAAAATCTAAACACTGACTTGAAATTTATATAATGCTCTTTAATTATACATACAGAAAAGTACATAAATACCTGATTATACTAGTTTTGAGAATTTATTTTAGTCTATTAAGGATAGCAATGAAAATCTGAGTAAGGACTAAGCATGAATAAAAATCATGAAAATTTACTTTCTAAAGGATTTGATCAATATTCATCCATGTTACATAAAATATAATATCATATTAGAATTCTGACTGTAGTATATTAAGAGTTTCAAAGGAATCTAAGGAAACTTGTAGAGTGATAAAAACTTCAATAATTACAGGAGGTTAAGAATAACTATGTTCAGTTTTACTACTTGCAAAAACTCAAAATGAAATGGGCTAGAATACCTGTAGGCCAGCATGGGGTTAACAGATTAAAAACCAGCTAAAAATTATTTAAACTATTGGGAAGTAATTATGGTTAGAAGAATTTGCTAGATTACTTAGAACATATGTTTAAAATAATACTTTATAAAAAGCATAAGATTTGAAAACAAGCACAGAGGCCTCCAAAACTTAACTAAAAAATTTAAAAAATATATACATGTTAAGAAAAAAAAAAAAAAAGCAAACAAAGACAGATGTTTCCAAAGCCTTCAAGCTATGCTTTAGGAAACAACAATAAATCGAACAGGTAACACGAGAAACCCACTCCAAAAGCACACAGTGGGAGTCTAAAAGATTCCAAACAAGAACCCTAAGAGAATTTCAGAAGTGTTAAATTTTAAAAACCTAAAAGAAAAATAGTAAGTAATTTCTCCTAAGGGTGAAATAAAAAGTACTTTAAAATGTAGAGTACTAAAAAAAAAAAAAAATCCATTAGCCATTACCTACAATTACAAGAGTTTGAGTAAACTAATACAAGTTGAGGTCAACAATTTTGACTATAACCTGAAGACAAAAATCTCACTAAAGAAAAAAAAAAAGTTACAAAACTTCAATAACTGAGGTGCAAGTTTTAATCCGGAACAAAGGGACAACAAATATTCAAAACCATATAATGAACATAAGGACTTTGACATAACTGTCTCTTTCACAGTCCTTCCTATTACTCAAATTTTTAAACACTTCACAATTGTTCAGTAGTGTGGAATTCAGTTATGGTTAGAATATGAGATGTGATAGAAAATCAAAGCCACAGTTTTCTTCAGCATTTTCCATTAAATTCCTGGTAGGCAAAGCTTAGTTACGCTTGTTTTACCTGACAAACTTAGTATCTATGAGCTTTAAAATTTTTACATAATTAAATATTCTAGAAGTGAAACTGATGGTATAAATATGAAACTAAAAATCACCTTTATGCAAGATAGTGTATTTCATACAAAACTACTATTAACAATTTGGTATATTTGGAGCTCTCAGAGTTTTGAACATGGCAGAATGACCTATTTCCCTGAGCCCCCATTATCGACTTAGGAAATGTTACAATGATTCCTATTTTTATTATCCTAAACACAAAACACACAGGCACATTTTACATTTGCTATCTCTGAAGTTAAATCCTTTGCAAGCAGTTGGATTCAGTTATACTAGTTATTTGGTAGGACCCCTAATTTGAGACAAATGAAATTCTTTGTAATACATTCCTTTTGCTGTTTTAACATCAGTGTTAATGAAAGTGAATCCAGGCTGTAAATGTAAAGAAAAGTGGCTTATATTTTAAATCCTCAGTGGTGGTTTGTTTTTTCTTCTCAAACCAAAACTAAGGTAGGCAAGTTTCTTTGTTGTCTTTGGTATAGTAAGTTAAAATTTCTTGCTTCACTTAAGAGTTGTCAGCTCTAATTGTTCTCTTAGATTTCCTATTTGCTCCCCTACCTCCACTGCTAGCTAACCTTCAAATTCAATAAAATGACATGTTTGTTAAAAAAGAAAAATTTTTAGCATAATCACTATAATGCCATAGTAATTTCACGAAACACATTATTTTCTAAGCACAAATGGTTATTCACATTAGCCTAATATGAAATTGCATTATAAAATCAAAATGCTGTTACTTTTTACAAATTTCCATTTCTTCTACTTTGACCAATATATAAAGTAGTATAAAAAGAGCATAGACAGTGTTTGGGGGGTGGGGGAAACACAGAGGAATCATCATCTCTCCAGCCCATAAAGTGAGGGGAGTTTTAGAGCCAGTTATCAAGATATATTCAAGATAGGTATTGTAAATGGCACTCATAATAAATCTCTTATTACACTTATGGCTGAGGAAGAAAAACCCATTCAGGATTGGCGCAGACAATTTCCCCATCAAGACCTTGCCTAAGGATAAAAATAGGACTGCAGATGTATGATCAATAGTAGAACCCTTGTCTAGTATACATGAGGCCTTGCATTCAGTGTGGAGTACTGGAGGGATAAGAGATATTCAGAAGAAGCACAAGTTAGAAGGACAATAATCAATGAATAAAAAGGAATGCCAACCACACAACCTATTCTACTGCTCTTAGCATCCCAGAAGGTATCTAATGTTAAATATAAATGAGTGTTTTATCACTTTATATACTTTAAAAATAGACAATAAGAGCAGCATCAACACTACAGAAGCTGAACAAAGGGCTGGAGAGATGGCTCAGCAGTTAAGAGCACTGATCACCATACTTCCAGAATTCTGGCTCAATTCTCAGTACCTACTCAGAGGCTCACAATCATCTGTAACTCCTGTAATAAGGGGATCTGATATCTCCACCTGAAAATCGCAACAGTAAATTACAAAATAAAACAGACTAATGTAAAGTGAAAATATTTTCTGTTATATAAAACAATGCTTCCAATTTAGAATGTAGAAAACATTTAGTAAGTCAACTAGTGTTCAAAATCAGTTTACTAAATACAACCTACAAAATTTAGAAATTCTAAAGTAAGTAAAAATAGCTTTGCATTCCAGATTCAGTAACCTATTGTCAATGTAGGTCTGAAAATATTACGTGAAAACTTTAAAAACAAACCCACAAGTTTCAATGCCAAGAACTGCTTGCTGACAGGAGCCTGTCCCCTGAGAAGCTCTGCCAGAGCTTGACCAATACAGACGAGGATGCTCATGCTGAGGACCCCATTGGAAGAGTTAAGGGGAAGGACTGAAAGAGCTGAAGGGGATTGATTGCAACCACATAGGAAGAACAACTAACAGGACCCCCAGAGCTCCCAGGGACTAAACCATCAACCAAAAGAGTGCACATGGAGGGACCCATGGCTCCAGCTGCATATGTAGCAGAAGATGGCCTTATTTGACATCAGTGAGGGGCATCTAGCCCTTGGTCCTGTGGAGGCTTGATGCCTCAGTGTAGGGGGATGCTAGGGTGGTGAGGTGGGAGTGGGCATGGGATAGGGGGTTTGCAGAGGGGAATCTGGGAAGGGGGACAACATTTGAAATTTAAATAAATAAAATAACCAAAAAAAAAATCCCCAAGTTTTTGAATTGTGTGGTTTTCTCAGTATACATGTCATAGCTGTAGCTCCTACCAGTCTTGCATATTAGACCTTTAACATATTGCAGTATGTGTGTGTGCATAAGTTCAAGTAACCCTCATTTTATTTAATAATGCTCTCAAACCCTAAGTATAGTAATGATACAAAGAAAGAATCAGGGCATAAAATTTCCAAGGATAGATTAAACTCTAGAATTACAAGGCAACACAGCAGGGCATCTTAGAAACAACAGTAAATTTGTATATATGGTTTGGTTTTAGGAATCCACAATAAATCTTGAAACATACATAACTAATAAAACTTCTTCTGAGGTGGTTAACTCACCTGATACATAATCTAATTTTTTTTTCCCAAGAAAGATTTCTCTGTATAGCCTTGGTTGTCCTTACACTCAGAGATATGCCTGCCTCTGCTTCCCAAATACTGAGATTAAAGGCAAGTGCTAGGACTGTCTGGCTTAATTTTACAATTTTAAATATAGAACCCAACTGAGCCAGGCATAGCTATTGTCAGACAAGCAGAATTCCTACCCTAGCTTGACTACTTAACAGCTTTGGGACCTTGGGCTGCTATGACATTGACCTCTCTGGACCTCAATTTCTCATTAATAGTAAAAATACTACCTGACAGACTTTATTGTAGGAAATCAAATACAATAATGAACGTAAGGCAATTAAAATAATGCTCAAACAATGCTACTAGTTAAGCTACTAGCTACTACAGTTGTGTCAAGTACTCATAATTCTAGCACCACCTAATAGATATCAAAATCTCCAAATATATATAATCCATGCATACCCGTTAAATTTTAAATCACATCTAGATTTCTTACACTAATGAATATTAAATGCTATCCAGTTATTATATTGCAAAAATTTCTGAACACATTTAGTATACACTCAAATTTTTCTCTAAATACTTTTGCCATTGATGCACCTGAAAACCATGAAAGACCAACCAACGATATTTTATTATTGCTGTTCTTAACCTTTTACAATGAGAGAACCTTCTAAATAATCCTTCCCCTCAGCCATTCTTTGTCTATTTCTCAGCTTTGTTATGTTTCTTCATTAAAGGACAATCTAGTGAACAGTATAAACTTAATACCTCCAACAGAAATCAATGCATGTAGTAAGACGTTAACCTCAGACTAAGTACCACATTTAATGCTGGCTCTGCAATGTTAGTATACAATTCACTTATTTCTCTAGACCATTCAGATACCAAATATAACCTGGACAAATTGGGCCAAGAGTTTTCAGACAGGAAGATTGGATTCGGTAAGGCATATGAATTTCTCAAACCTTATAAAACATAAGAACAAAATTATAATCCTTTACAACAGACTATGCAATATAAATATAGAAGTGTAGTGGAATGAAAATGAGTACCATTGGCTTTTTTATTTTAATTGCAAGAAAGTTCTATATTCAATTAGAGAAACAAAAATAATAGTGCCTCTTAATTAATTTTTACAAAATTAAGAACTATAAATTTTGTACTAAATGTCATCTAAAGCCCTCATAAGGTCACAGGACCATTATGATCCCCCTTTCATGTTCTTCAAGCTAGATTCAATATTACTTCTATCTAAGCCTTTATACTGTGTTGGTACTAAAAGGGTAAGCTATAACATTAAATACAGCATGCTTCACTTAACAGCAGACACTGATAAATATAACATGTGATTTTGTTATGCAATGTGTACATATAGAAATTTAGATGGTACAAGTCAGCCAATCACTGCATGTGCCCTTTTCATTTATCAAGAGGCCCAGTGAACATTAATATGTATGAGGCTACTGTTCATTAACATGTAACTATTTTATTACAATGAGTTTGTCTTTGTAAATAAAGTACATTCCAAACAAATACAGTACAATAAAAAGGATAGCATAGTAAACACACAAACCAGAAATAGTGTGTAAGTACATAAATCACCAAAAATTTTATTTAACTGAAAAATTAAGAGCCTTAGGTACAGCAAACTGTATTTCAACCCAGGACAGTCCACAATTGCTAGCATTGCAGTCCTTCAATATACATGCCTAACAGCAGCAAACCCATTTTAAGCATACTAAGAAATAATAGATTTAAGCTCACTAAAGTAAATGTATCTTTATTAACTGTTTAAATAGAACTGACCATACCTTTAAGTAAATGAAGGATAACGGATGGTAAGTTGACTAGACTCATATTTACAACATTTCCAAGTGCCCAGGAGTATTCTGACATCTTAGTAATGCCAACCAATTCACACACGATGAGAGTCTTTTTAAGATCAAGATACACATGCCATATTTATATTTAAAACATTAATAAGAAACATAGATGTCTAACAAAATATGAAGATATAAGATAATCAGATGAAAAACTACGAACAACTTCAACAAGAGAACATAATCTACCCATTCTTATTTATAAACCTTCAGAACAGGTCAGTTTTTCTAGGTAAACAACTGGAAAAAATGGGAGGTGGGGGGGAGGGTGTCTTCTAGTACATATCTGTATTAGAAAGTTTACTAAGTGTTGGTAGTATTTCTTATGATTGAAATGCTACTAGAAAGGTGGTGGGCAAGACAAACACCTAGCAGCACTTTTAAAACTTTCATGCAAGACTTCCCAATAACTTAATATTTTCTGCATCTTAAAGAGATACAGTCCATTCTATCAAATGGAGATAAATCTTCTTGGATCATTCCAAACATTAAATTTAAAAATATTACTGAATCTGAAGTTTTGAATGAACTCATACTTAAATGAGTTACCACCTAAATAGTAGCTGAAATAAGCACATCTGTAGTCTTACTAGCAAAACCTGTCAAAATCAAACCACAGTATAAAAGTAAAGACATTTGCCCTAGGTTAATGTTCTTTATGAAGAAAAGTGTTTGAGAGAAGTAAATGCAAAGAAATTACTTAGATTTGGGAATTTCAAGTAGATAACATGAAAATTATTATGTGCTTTTTAATGACTGGCTAATATTAAAAATAAAATAAAGCATCTCATTAGTAACATATATTTAAATACCAATGGACTGATTATCTTTGCAAAGCCTATTAAAAAATCACCTTTTATGCTATAAAGACGTATATGGCAAGATTTCATCCTCAATGACATAACACAGCTAGAAATACATGTGCCTATCATTAAGTGAAAGTATTTAGATTTCTTTACCAAAACAAGACCCCAAAATCCTAATTTATTTCATTTTATTTATTTTTTGCTAAATGAGAAAGCCCTATAATCCCCATATTAAAAGCAGGGACAATTTAAAGTCACAAGTAACCTCTAGACACACATGTTACTTTCTAGTTTACATTTTAGGAAATAGTATGTACTCATTTCATTCATTCAACAAGTATTACCGAGCACCCAGAATGCACCAAGAACTGTGCTCAGTACTGACAATTCTTAACAAGAACAACTTAGTTCTTGCTTTCTGACTTTATAGTCTATTATTTGTTAGGAAAATAGCAAATCAGAAAACATTAAGGAAAAAATAAAACAAGAAAATGTCACTAAGTGCCAAAATAAAGTAGTAAAAATTCCAAGCATAACAATGTGTTAAATAATTTAGAGAGGAGGTAAAGAGTGTCCAAAATTGTTTGAGAAAATAATTGAGGCAAGCAAAGATGTCATGGTGATAGTGATCTTGAAAGCAAGAAGGCAAGGACAGCAGTATAAGCTTAAAGTCAAGAGCTAATATAACCATGTAAGGCACCATGAAAAGGTTAGTATGAACTCATATTAGGGAGTATAAAAACATGCATCGTTGACTGTTGCTTTGATGTGTATTACAGAAGATCTTTCAAACCTAAAGCTGTGAAATTTAGACCCTAGGTCACAGATGGAGATAATTAAGCAAAGAAATACATTTTAGTTCTTTTTTTTTTTTTTTTTTTTGATAGGAGATAAAAACAGCCTTGAAACAAAAAAACCATCTCAGAAAGAGTTTGAATATCCAAGGCATGGGGATAGACAACCTGGCTGTTACAGACTTGTGAGTTTGTCTTCTCAGTATTAAAATAAGAAAACCAAATTAATTTCTAAGATGTAACTACTCACTAATGTATTATCAAAAAGCCACCCCCTCAAACCCTGAAATTACTTAGGAAAAATGTGATTTTCTAATTAATCCATAAAAGTTTGATAAAGTCAGAAAATTGAACGATAAAGTGTTAACTCTGGAAAGGAGATCAAGACTTCATTTCATTCTTTTTATAAATCAGAGAAATGTTAACACTCAAGGACAGAGCTAGCTAATAGCACTCTGTTAGGCAAAGACAAAATCAGCTGATTAAAGATAGCAAAATTTAATGTTCTTGGTGATTAAAAAGCTCATAAAAAAAGAAAAGAAGGAAAATCAAAAAGGAAAAGAAAATACTTTGAAGACAAAAACATGTCTTATTCTGAATGGATATGGAGAAAGATAGCGTTATACACAATCATATTTTAACAGAAATTTCTACTGGCAAGTTTTGAATATTGTTACTATGCAAAAAAAATTTCAGTAAATATTTAAGAGAAAAAAGACCCTTCTAAAAACAATTACTTATATTACATACTATTTAAAGTTCATTTTTTTGATTTATTTGTAAGGTCCTTTCCAGCAGTATAGTTTTTTAATTTTGTAACTGGCAAGTATAATTTTCCCCAAAGTTATGTGCATCAGGAGGTAATAATTTAATCTATATGATAGGTAATTGAGATAAGCCTGAAAAAAATTATGGTTAAGTTATGATTTCCTAATAGATTCAGTCTGAACTGGAGAAAATGGCACTCTATTTATCTTATAAATTAAGGGGAAAAATGTTAACATATCACTTCTTGAAGTAACTAGCTGCATTTCAACTTTATAAACCCTTTTTTAACCCTAGATTATTACTGTCTAGTTGCATACTGTTTTATAAACAAGCTTTAAAATGTCTTCTAATATTCAATAACATTTCAAAGACCACCATCATCCAGCTTTTTCTTTATCTGTCAGTCTGAGCCAGGTAACTTAAATGTGGGCAGTGCAGCAGATAACTGACAGATGGCTGACCTGTTCCAGGATCCTGTACATATCAAAATTCAGACCTTTTTACCCTTGCATATAAAAAAAAAAAGCCATGATATATGCATATAACCAATGGACATCTTGTATAATTTAAATCATCTCTGGATTACTTATGCTACCTAACATGATATACATGTTCTCTCTATAAGTAACTATACAGCTGTTTCATGTGTTAAATGGGAATATGACAAGGCAAAAAGTCTGCTTGTGGTCTGGAAATTGCAATTTATTTTTCGTGTACTATAATATAAGCCCATGTTAGATGAAACAATGGACACAGAATTCTGCAGTTACAACTATTTTTGAACTTTATATAGCCCTTGGTCCCAAAAGTCTAAAACGGTTTTTAATAGACGTTTAAAAAGATGGATGGCAAAACTATACACTCACTGCCATGAGTAATACAGGCACCCAGCTTCTTCTCAATTATCTTCTCATTATAATTACTAGTAACAATCCTGAGCATATGCAAACACAAGAAATGATGCAAGAAAACAATCAGTTCATCATTAAGAGAAAGTTCGCAGAGCATTAAGAAAGATTCCTAGAGTCCTTAAGGAGCTTAGCTTTACCATAAGCTAGGCCCTATACTGTTAGGGAGGAAGGGGCACTAGATAATGATCTTATTTTGAGAAAACAACGGCAATTTTCTTGAGACTTTCAGATCTGATCTCCTAAGGTATTCATTATCCTCACAGAGGGAGAATGCTAAACATTTAAACAGTCAGGTGTACTTAATGCACCTTAGTGCATAGAACATATTGGACTAAAAAAAAAGTTGTAGAAAACCATGAAGCAAAATTCAGAATATCTGAAGTATGTAAGTAGCAAGTAAACTTATTAGGAAAGTGGTCACTGGCACAGCTAAAAAGAAGGGGCCATAAAACAAACCGTAACCAGTGTATGTCAATTACTTAAAAAAAAAATAAAATCTGCACTGTACTAAAAATGACTAGCTGGCATCTCAGGTTTGCAGTGCAACAGCACCATTACAGCAAGGGTAAGCACGTCAACCCCTTGCCAAACTTACCTTGACTGGCCCAATGGAAACAGAAGGCCCCAGAAAAGAGAGAAGCATCTGGCAGTAGCAAATTGTTTTATTTTATCTTTCTGTGGAAAGAAACTAATTTTAAATAAGAACCAGAGCATTTAAAGAATAAATATTTTTTTTTAAAGCTCATTATCTAGTTAGAGCAGCTCTACCAAGAAAACAAGAAGGGTTTTGTGCTGCTTAGAGATGGGAAGATACAGAAGAAGAATCAAGAGTTGTCTCTGCATCTCCTAGGGAGCTTTAAAGTACTGTTATTCTAGAGTAACAGAGCAAAAGAATCTTTTATATAAGGAACTCCTGCAGGCAGAATCTTTTCAGTCTGGTGCCTTTGAATAAATTTTTTTTTTTGTACAAAATTAAGGGCTATATTCCAAATATAAAAGAAAACCACTTAACATTAAGCCATTCTACTCTTAAAAGTAAAAGAAAAAGAAAAACACAACAAGCTCCTGTTTCCACTGCAATTTCACCAATAACTTTAGCCTTCAATGCTTAAATCATTATCAAACTCAACAGTACTCATTAGCAAAATGAAATATACAACTGACTTTCTAAAATATTCTGCTAACCAAAGTATTTCATGACTTAACAAGGTATTCAATTGGAATAACCCAGCCTGCCCAAATCTGTGTATTAGAGAACCTAGTATAGGACACAACTGTTCATGGAACTGAAGCTCCTGCCTTTCTTGAACATTTCTCTAGAAATTCTACTAGTGTTACTGAGTCATCTTAAAACCTTTTAATCCAATCACTCCTACAAAACGTCCATTTACAATTTGTGCTAGAGATGCAAGGGGCAACGCACAAGTAGGAGTGTAGAAACAATAATCATTTCAAAAATTGAGTAGAAAATGAGCCACCTATTTGGCACTGTCCAGGGAAGAATTAGTAATAGAACAGAAAATCCCTCCGCACCCAAAACAAGAGGAAGACACTCCAAGAGTAAAATTCATTCTAAATGAAAACCCCAAGTAACTACCATTTTTCTGATGCTATGCTTTACACATTCACCATGATTATCTTCTGGTATATATATTTACTCCTAGACCCTTAATAATTACAATGCCTGAAATAAGTCATTAAGTTAAATAGATTGGATGTATACTGTCACTTTAGATTGCTTGTTTTTCAAGATAGGGTTTCTCTGTCTTGGAACTCATTCTATAGACCCAAGCTGGTCTTGAACTCAAGAGATCCACCTGCCACTGCCTCCCAAGCGCTGGGATCAAAGGTGTGTGCTACCACAGCCAGCTTATAAGATTTTTTAAATCTTAATTTTGTTGAGGAAGTCAGTTAAGTTTTTATACAGTCTTACTACGTTCAAAATTTTACAGACATGATCGATGTAATGTTTGTCTTGTTTGAATGCATTATGTGGATAAAAACTAACCTTTTAACAGCTGCAAGTACAACACTGACTTACATCTTAAAATCTTGGCACAATCAAACAAAAATAAGCAAGCCACAGTAAAAAACATATCCTTACTTGTCCCATTGGAGGCCCTCCCATAGGAGGCATCATCTGCGGCATCATTCCATGAGGTACAGGAGGCATGTTTGCTCTCTGACCCATAGGGTGCATGCCCATTGGTGCATAATGCATGCCAGGATGCCCCATCTGAAAAAGAATGACAAGTGAGAAGTGAGTAAGACCAGTAAATATTCCTTTAACATGTCATTTCAAAAACAACAACTAAAACCCATCAACTGAACTATAAGGCACAATATTAAGTGAAAGTGATTAAATTATAGGATTAGCATATACTAACGTTAATCTCAATTACACTACAGTGATCATTACAAGGAACCTGAAAATTTACAAAATATGGAAAAGTTAAACCCATTAGTGGATTACAACCCCTCTCCAACGACTTAACCAACTGTTAAATGACTGGTCAGACTTGGTGACTATGTATTGAATTCCAACTTAAAAGTTATTACGGTGAACACAACTTTGTCACCTTTATACATACAACCAGCTTATACTACTTAAAATTACATTAACTTAAACGAGGTCTGGTTATAAAACAGAGTGTGGGTACCCAAGAGTACTTCCCTAAGAAACAAATGTTTTAATATTGTTAAAATATCAAAGACTGTCATTCTGTCTCAGACACTAAATGCAAATAACAAACGTTTTAGAGAGCTTAAAATATAGTATTTCCATTGTTCCTGGCTTGAAACTAAGTATCCGCAGCCAATTCTCCCAACCCAATCCCTCAACCCCTGCAAATCACCACCACTACCGGAGGAAAATAAACTGCAGCAGCTGCTCCTTAGGTCCTACAGACTTAAGTCTCCCTACTCTGAGACAAGCCTGGGGCTTTCAGATGCACAGTCCGCCCGGGCGCCAGCACCTTCCTTCCCAAGGCATCTACCTAGGCCACTGGCAAGTCTAAGGTCCCACATATTTCTTTGTGCGTTCCCGCCCTCCATTTCTCTCCCTTGGGACGTAGCCCACCATCTGGAGCTCTCTTCCTGGTATACTCTTCTCCTTTTGGAGAAAGCTTCCTGTTTCTCTGACTCGGTTTTTCATTGTGCCGCTTTCCCCTACCCCGCCGATCCCTTACCGAGGGCCGTCTTCTCAGGAAGCCGTCAGCAGAGACCCAAGAACTGGAGCACAGGTTTGAGCCGGACAATCTCCGCTCCCCGTCCCCGGGACCCCGCGAGGGAGGTTGGCTCTCCATTTCACTCACCATGAGGCCTCCACGCTCGGCTCCAGTCCCCGGCCTCATCGTCGGGCTCAGACTGCTCCGTCGGCGGCCACTGCCGCTACACATACCAACAAGAAGCGATCTGAGTGGCTGGCGCCCGCTGGGGCCAAAGGGTAAAGGCTGCCCTGAGCTGCGGGGCGGGATCAGCGGGGCCAATAAACTGACAGGCTTCCCTACTGTCCAATCAGAGCGCGATACCGACACGCAGCTCTGCGGCGATTCGCCCCCAGCCTCACTCGGCGTCGCCTGCATGGAGAGGGGGGAGGGGGACGGAGGAAGTTTCTGCGTCGAGTGATCTGCCGGGGAAACTCTACCAACTTCCCCCAGGAAATGGGGCACGGCGGGGACCCAGATTCCCGAGTTTGGGCCACCGCACCCCGCCGGGGGTGGGGCAGTGGCGTCCTGCCACCTTCGCCACCCCCCCGCCCTAGTTTACGTTCGCCCCACAAACCTGAGGCCACCAGGGGTGGGGTGGGGGCGGGGTAAGCGGCACCCGGCGTTAGCGGCCTATTGCGCGCGCGCGCGGTTGGCGTGGGGAGGGGGTCGTGCCCGGGGGGCTCGAGAGGTGCGCGCGCCCGGAGCTGAGCGCGCGCCATGGTGAAGGATGGAGGCGTACACTAGCTGGAGGGAAGCTGTCGAGGCAGAGATCACTCGACAAAGGGAGGAAGCAACTGGCGGTTAGGAAGCCGCGGAGCTGAGCGGGAAGCTGCCGTTATGGGGCTTGGGCGGTGCGTGTTAATAGGACCAGAAAGGGCCGAAGAAATTAAGCAACGCGCATCCGCGGACCACGGGCGCGCGCCCACACGGCGCGTCCGGAAGCGGGGCCCGGAGGTAATACTCTGGTGCACCCCCACCGCTCTGCGCGGGATGGTTGGGTCCGCCGACGGCCGTCGCTGATTGGCTGTTGCCGGGGTGGGGCGTGGCGGTGGTGGACGCTCGACCTTCGCGGGCCTCTCAGTCTTTCCCGCCATGTCGTTTGTGGAGAGTTGGAGGTCTGTAGGCGCGCGTAGGCGCCGTCAGGGTACCCCAGGCCCTGTGACTCGGCCTATGTATTCCGACTACACTCAGGGGGATAGCTGGGGTGAAGGCGAAGGCGACGAAGACGAGGGATGCGACCAAGTGGCCCGCGACTTGCGGGCAGAGTTCTCGGCCAGGGCGTCGTCGGAGACCAAGAGGGCCCCGCCACTCCCACTGGTCGGGGACGGGTCGCCGGTCCTGCCGGATAAGCGTAACGGCATCTTCCCGGCGACTGCGGCCAAGCGAACTCAGGCTCGGCGGTGGCCCATCAAAGCCCTTTCCATTCTCTGCTCGCTGCTGTTCGCCGTCCTCCTCGCTTTCCTCCTCGCCATCGCCTACCTCATCGTTAAAGGTACTGAAGCCCAGGGCTCGAAAGGCTGTCCAGCGTAAAGTCGAGCCAACACACCACATGCCCCCATTCACACTTTCCTCCCAAAGCTTTCCCTCGAAACTGTTATTGTCCTTTGCGCTTCCCGCTTTTGTCTTCTCTCCCTAGATGGGCGTCCTCGCTCCATAATGAGAACCATTTAGGAAAGGTCTTTGGTTAAATCCAGACTCTTAAATGCCACAAAGGCATTGAACACTTGAGTGGAAACATAAGTACGGCTGTTTAATCAGAGCCCCTTACTTGTAAAAGGATCGAAAAAGTGCGTGTAACAAAGATAGGCTGTATACATTCTAAGGCTGATGTTTAGAGACAGGCTGTGTATGCACTTTTCTCTGAACCTAGATAAAGGACAAGGATTTCTCCCCCTCATCCCAAGTTTCTACTTTTATAGGCAAGATATTTTTTCTAATTTTCCTTGTAACCAAGTAGAGTTATTTCAGGACAGTCTATTCTACTGTCAGAAATTGACATACTGTCCAAATAGGAATGCTCAGAAAGACCTTCTTCCCCTTCCCTCATTCGGATTTGTTGTAGTGGAAAGAGATTGAACTTAGTGTTGACTTTTGCCAATTCTTGAGAAATAGAAACATTGCCGGGCGGTGGTGGTGCACGCATTTAATCCCAGCACTTGGGAGGCAGAGGCAGATGGATTTCTGAGTTCCAGAGTTCGAGACTAGCCTGGTCTACAGAGTGAGTTCTAGGACAGCCAGGGCTACACAGAGAAACCCTGTTTCGAAAAACCAAAAGAGAGAGAGAGAGAGAGAGAGAGAGAGAGAGAGAGAGAGAGAGAGAGAGAGAGAAACATAAAAACAGTATTTTGTATTAAAATGATTCAACACTGTCATTCTGTTTTGTTTTGTTTTTTTTGTTTTTGTTTTTTTAAGACAGGGTTTCTCTGTAGCCCGGGCTGTCCTAGAACTCACTCTGTACCTTGAACTCAGAAATGCGCCTGCCTCTGCCTCCCAAGTGCTGGGATTAAAGATGTGCGCCACCACTGCCCGGCTAACACTGTCATTCTTGCGTTACCTTTACTAATTAAAATGAAATCTCTCCAGTTTTGCTTTATTTCCTCCCATCCCCTAATGGGCTGCAGGAGGCCCTTGAACTGTTTGTTTGTTTGTTTTCACTTCAACCATGATAGATTTGTTGTGCACTTGGTTTATTTTTCTTTTGTAACATAAAGTTATATGCTCATAAGTAGAAGTTCATTGCAGAGGACATTGGTATTTTAGAGAATGGAGTAAGGAACTGAAATCAAATTTGTTATGCCCTAAGTTTCTTTTGTCCAAATTGTCTTTCACACACCCAGGAGATAAACACTATTCTCATGTTTATTGCAGTTGACTCTTGTAGAGGTATTTGCTTGAAGGTAACTGAGATAATAAATCAGATATTTGACCTAGCTCTGACTTCTGGATGCTTTTGACATTGAACAGTGTCTTCAATGCCTTTGGATATTTATTATTGATGAAGGAACATTAACTACTCTTCTACCTAAACCTCTTTGTATTTACAGAATTGCATGCAGAAAACTTGAAAAATGAAGATGATATACATACTGGGCTGTTAGGTATGAACTGATCATTTTATTCATCTAATCACTTATTTTTGTTTTCTCAAATTAGGTTTAAGTTATAGAGGCCTTGGGATAAATATCTTATGTATGCTATGTATAGCTGATTCAATAGTGTTTTTTATTTATATGTTTGTGGTAAATGTTACTAATTTCCTTTCTAGATATACATTTAGATAATTTTCATAATTTTGTAATGGACCACTAATGCATGTATACAATATTCAACATAGCTCTGCATGATGTTGGTCCACTAATTACTTACAGTAGTTTCTAGTTACATTTTGGATGAAGCTCCCTGTACTGCTTCAGGAATTCAGAACTAGAAACTTGAAACTAGAAACTCCCAAATTTAGTCAACATAAATAATATCTGAAACAGACTTCAGAAGAATTTAATGTCCACATGTTTTTGTAAGCAGTTTGTCTTGATATAAAAATTTTAAAATAAGAATCATTAGCCATTAATGTCTAGTTGAGTCAGCTAAGTTTTTATTGTCCAAAATGTCATACATTATGTAGTTTATAGCTTTCTACTGAAGAGGTTTATTGATGGTATCTGTCTCTCTCATAGACAATTTTGAAGAGTTTAGAACTTTTATCTATTTGATATATTTTACTATTAAAATTCAGGAATGAGGAAAACAGCTATTTTTACAGCAGAACAAACTGCCAAGACAGAACCCTCTATAAGCCTCTAATCTAGTGGAGAGTAAATACAGTCAGTATCACTTAATATAGTCAAATTCATGGGAATTAATTTTAAAGGAAGCATAGTTTGGCTTATAGGAAGTATATTTATTATAGCATTTGAATGGATAATCTTTTCCAACAGAAACTCATTCTTTAAAAAAATGCTTCAGGGTTGAGTGTGTAGTTCAGTGATAGACACTTTGCTTAGCACACATATTGCAATACCCCGCACCACCAAAATAAATAAACAAGCAAGCAAACATGTTTGAGAAAAGCACTGCAAAGATGATTAAGTTATTGATGAAATTGAGGCAGTTGTGGTAATACTTGTCCTTCTGTTTCTCTGAGTTTGAATTCTCATCTGTTTGAGAATAAATGCACAGCTAGCTTTACAAAGTATGGTAAATCAATAGTAGACCTTTCAATAAACTTTTTTTTAAGAAGCTGGATAGTTAAAAGGAGAGGCCAGTTCTAGTAAGTTTCCCTGAAATCAATGATAAATTTATAAAGATACCAAGAAAAAAATGATTCATTATCTTGCCACAAGAACATGCCTAGGGAATTATATACTTTTTCTCTATATAATTGATTTAAAAGTTTGAAATTAATACATGAAGAAACAGCCTAGTTTTTGAATAAACTTGTTGAATTTCAACTAGGTTATAAGAAAAATATTGTGTACTGTCTTAGTTAGGGTTTCTATTGCAAAGAGACATCATGACCATGACAGCTTTATATAGGATAACATTGAATTGGGGGCAGGTTTACAGTTCAGAGGTTTAGTCCATTATCATCAGGGTGAGAAGCAGGGCAGCATGCAGGTAAATATGGTGCTGGAAAGGTAACTGAGAGTTCTATTTCTGGATCAGCAGGCAGCTGGAACAGAGTGAGGCACTGCCCCTGGCTATATCATCTGAGACCTCAAACCCAGTGACACATTTCCTCCAACAAGGCCACTCCCTATGAGCCTATAGGCAGTCATTTTCTTTTAAACCACTACATATACCCTTTTTCTGTGAGGATGATTTTATCATTTTGTATTATTTACTAAACATTTTAATATACTAGTCTTTTGGCTTAATTATTGCTATTAGATCTGTTACATTAATATTTCAATGAGATACATTTAAAGTTTATCATAAAACTGCCTCAGTATTTTGGTAGTAGGTTGATTTTATTTTCTAGAAAAACGAGAGCACAGTAAGTGTTCAACAGTGAAAAGAGTTCTCTTCTATAGACATAAAAATTTTGACTCCAGATATTTTTGAATACTAATCTAGGGCTGGGAAAAGTCTCAGCAAAGTGAGAATGTAGCTGCATTAACAACATTTCTCATTTTGACATGGGTAAACATCAGTCTGGTGACTTGCTTGTATTTTTTTAAGTGCTGTTAAATTATGGTTCAGCCCAAGGTTGGGTCCAAGAATATTTCCTTTTATGAATAATTCTTAATACAGGTACTTGAAGGACCATGGGTTGAAAACTACTTTTAAATACTTGAACTAGGTGTTGTTGTGTTCGTCCCCCACCCCAACACACATATTTTCTTTATTTCTTAGCTCATTTTTTTTTTTTTCAAAAAATGTATTCAAGCCCCTGGGAAGTAAGGGCTGGAATGGTTCAGTGGTTAAAAAGCATTTGCTGCTCTTGCATAGGACCTGAATTTGGTTCCCAGCACCCACACAATGGCTCACAACCATCCTTAACTCAGTTCCAGGGCACCCACCACTCTTTTCCTGACCTCCAAGATACTAGTTATACACATGGTTTATAATATATATTCAGATAAACAATAAAGTAAAATAAGTCTGAAAAAATTCTGAAAAGGTAAATTGTAGTAGGTTAATAAGCAGCGTAAGCTGTAATACTTGTTAGGAAATCTGACTTCTAAAGTTGCTACAGTCCTGTACTTGGCTCAGTCATCTTTGTTTCCATGAAAAACATTCTTCATGGGAAGCCTGGTTTTTGTTGTTATAGTTTTGGGTTTTTGTTTGTTTTGTTCTGTTTTATTTTTGGTTTTTAAAGAAAGATTTGTTATGAAGCAATAGAAGATCATTTGGGAGAGTTGTTTTTTGTTTTTTGGAAGAGGGTTTCTCTGTGTGGCCCTGGCCTTCCTGAAATGCTCTCTGTAGACCAGGCTGGCCTCAAACTCAAAGATAAGCCTGCCTCTTGTCTCCCAAGTGCTGAGATTAAAGGCAAGCATTTAGGAGAGAGAATTGATCTGGTTGACTAGTATTAGACTAGTACAATTTTACTACAGAGGTCATCAGGCAAAGTGATTTTTACTATCTTTGGATGGTATTGATCACACCGTAGGCTTCACAGATGTTGGGCTCTTCTTTTAAAATTCTTGCAAATCATCCCTTACTTTGAACTTAACTTTTCCAGCGAAGTTAATAAAATTACTTATTAATTATACATCTCACTCATTCCTGTTTTAAAATATTTCTGAGGCCAGTTTGATTGTGCGATTGTGCTAAACACACAACATTGAATTACTTAATTTTGCATGTTGGCTTTTGCATTTGTTATAGTTTTCCAAGTTTTCTCACATTTGACAACTCAATGTTGTAGTATTCCCTGCAGTCTTTAATATTTCCCACGATAACCTTTCATTTTAGGCAAACCTAGAAAAATACTTTGAGAAGTCCATGAAATTACCTTTAGCAGAAAATGCTTAGTCTAAAATATGTAGCGCTAGTATTTTATATGTGTGTCACAGGTCATACCATATAAAAATTATATTGTGAAATTTGATTTTATTGACTTATGAAGCTTCTAGAGTAGGTCTGATTTATGTTCCTTAGACTCAGCTACTTGGGAAGTTGAAGATGACTATCTACTTGAGCCTAGGGGCTCGAGGCTAGCCTGTGCAGCATGGAAAGACTCCTAGTTCAAAATAAAACAAATCAACTGACCCATACATATACTTACATACACACTTACAAACACAGCTTCTAAACATGATTGTGCATGTGCCTATCATTCCTTAACATTTGGTATTTACATTTTTTTTTTTTTTTCCGAGACAGGGTTTCTCTGTGTTGCCCTGGCTGTCCTGGAACTCACTCTGTAGACCAGGCTGGCCTTGAACTCAGAAATTCGCCTGTCTCTGCCTCCCAAGTGGTGGGATTAAAGGTGTGCGCCACCACTGCCTGGCGGTATTTAAATTTCTTACATGGTAAAGACCAGATTTTATTTTATTTTATTTTATTTTATTTTATTTTATTTTATTTTATTTTGGTTTTTCGAGACAAAGTTTCTCTGTGTAGCCCTGGCTGTCCTGGAACTCACTCTGTAGACCAGGCTAGCCTCGAACTCTTGAACTCAGAAATCCGCCTGTCTCTGGCTCCCAAGTGCTGGGGTTAAAGGTGTGCGCCACCACCTCCCGGCTGATTTATTTTTTAGTAACAAATTATTCTTGTTTTTGAGGTGCTCATAGAATTTGTATACCTGACAAGTTTTTAGGACTTCGCCTATGTTCAGGAAAAAAATAATTGACAATACTGAGTTCAGTCTTAAAAAGTGAAATCATTGAAAATTTAAACTTTCCTTTTCAGAGGAATAATGATGTTCCTACCATGACTTTATCCTACAAAATTTTAGAAATATGGTTAAAAGTTTCAAAGAGAAGCCGAAGTTCTAGAAGTGACCTGTAGCGAAATAGATGTTAAGAAAAGCTCATTCTTCCTTAAGTTCAAAAATTATAAACTCAAAATTTGATTTAAAGTATGATTTTTTCTAATTAAATCCACAAACTATTAAGGGAAAACACAGTTATTTGCACTTGTGCTGGGTAACGCAAATATTTCACCAAGACATCCACTAATATGCTACCTCTGCTGTAGTACCACCTTTGAAAGATTGTATAACCTCATTAAAAAATAAATAGGGAATAGAGAAACAAAAGTCAGTAGACTGGAAGGATGTAACAAAAATAACAGTTTATCAGGGTTTATTATGGATTGTTTAATATTTGTATCAAAAGTAACAGGAATGTCAGAAAGAACAATACTTTCAAAAGAACAAACTTTAGCCAAGTTTGGTAATGCATATTGGGAGGCAGAGATAGTAGAATCAGAAGTTCAAGGTTATCCTCGGCTATATAGCAGTATGAAGGACAACTTGGTCTATAAGACTCTTTCTCAAAAAGTAGTTATAAGAGGAAGAAAAAGCACAATTTTAAATTGACTTAAAATTATATGTTCCACAGTATACATTTTTTAAAGGTTTAAATTGACATACTAAGTATGCCAAAAATGTTAATACTTTTAAACCATTTTATAGCCATCAGTATGTTAGTTCAAAAAATGCATGAGACTGTTCTCTCTGGTATATTGAAAAAACAGGTGCAGAGAAAATAGAGTCAACAGAACTGGTCATTAATAAGTTGCTTAAAGTTGAGTGATATATACATATGAATTCATCATACTTCTCAACTTTTTAATGCAAAAAGTTTACAGAAATACAATTCCTAATATTTATCTGAAAAGTAACTGAACCTTCGAACTAATTTTGAAAGATGTACTAACAATGAATTTGAGAGGAAATCTACACTCTCCTTGTCTTTGCATTAGTTGTAAACACTGAGTCCAGTAAGTTTCAGTTCATGAAACAGATGAAGTTTCATCATTATTTCAACTAATAAATTGAGTTCAAGAGAAGATAGATGTATATACGTAGTTCAAGGTCTGTACTTTTGAAAGCAGTTAACACAGAAAATCTGTAACATACGTCTGTGTAATGTGCTGAGTCTGCAATGTTATTTGCAACTTTTTTTTGTAATAGTGAAAAGGCCAAAAACTATGTGGTGAGACTGTAACTGTGTGTACTGATAAGTAGTCCACATAGACTACTGCTCTATGAAAGCAGTAAAGTAAGAATCTTATTTCTGGATGATACACAGAGAAATGAATACTTTGTATGTTTCATTCCCTGTATCTACTAGCTTTTAGAAAGATGCTAGCAAGCTCTGAGTTTACTAGCTGTGGGGATGGCATAAATCACAGGGGAAATGAGTTCATTTTTATGTGCCTTCAGTTTTTTTTCTTAATTAAATACTAAGTTACATCAATTCATGAATAGTATTAAAATGTTACTTAAGGATTCATTTTGGAGCTATCATGACAAAATTGTCGGAGTTAACTTCTGTGGCTTTTTAATTTATTTATAGATGAGTTTTATAATTTTTAGAACCATAGGCATTATTATTAGACTACAGTTTCAATGCAGCCTTAGCCTTATTCTTGTGACATAACTTTCCAGCCTTTGATTATTTCAGGTTGAATATAAAAATAATTAAAATGTCCATGATGAGATAGCACTGAAATTATACAGCAGTAATCAGTATGGACAATTTCAAGAATACTTTTCATGTTTGAGAAACAGCTCCATTACTTTTTGACAAAATTCAGTTATATAAGTAGTAGCCAGAGAAAAATGAGATGGCTACTCACAAGAAAAATTGTAGTAAATTTGACAGGTGTGCTCTGAAAGCTCTGAGATAGAGAAGCCTGGTTGGTTTTTAGTGGCCAGATACTGAGTTTTAAATGTCAATTCCTTCTTTACCTTTTTTAGGTATCTAGAAGTTTTATCATTTCATCGCAGTTTGTAATCTTAAATTTTTTTTCTTGATCAGCATATTTATTTTAGAGACTGTATAAATTATATTTATCTTAGAGTTAACTTTTATTATTCTTACCTCTTTTTGGAGATGCTCACTTAAGGAACAAATAACACTTATTTGCCAGTACAAACATTATTAAATTGTAGTTCACAAAGTTTTGTAATTTCTGCCATCTTCTTACTAGGTAACATGAAGGTTGACTTTTGGCCTTTATGATTGCTGATCTCAGGCTGGGCTAAGATCCTAGAGCCTGGGTACTGTGCCAGGTTTTGAAATTGAGATGTATTCTGACAACATTTGCTGAAGTGAGTTACTGTTGAACTATCTTGCATCTGTTTTGTATGTCCTTTTAGATGTTGTAGTTAAACCACAGGATCATCTGCTATTTCTGTATCCCACTTAGAGGTATCTGCAGAATGATCCTTGGGCCATCTGCCAAGATGTGCAAAACCACATTCCTGTCTAATGTATCTCTTCTTCTGGTTGGCCATGTCAAGAAGCCCAACAGTACTCTTCCGTTATATCACAGGTTCAGTGCAAACACAACACATGTGTATTCCAAGTAGGAACATTGTTCTCTTTTGTTCCACGTAAATGCATCATCTGTATCCCAAACAGATCATTATTTTTTCTTTCCTAGAAGCTTTCTGTTTACCTTTCTATCCCTGATTAAATCTGTATACTAGCTCTGTAATTTTACAAGATAAAACCAGAGAAAGGGTATTTCTTCTTCTGCTTTGCCACATACTTCTTGTGGGGTAATGAGAAAAGTGGGGTGGTGCAGAAAAGGAGAACTATCAGGAGAAACATGTAGGTCAGTCTTTGAAACACGTCTACATTTTCTTACTGTTTAATTACTTTGCTTTTTACATCTCAACATTGTTGTCCCTGCTACTAAGCTCCACAAGATTTTACAAACAATCCAATGTATATATTTCTTACCTGTCTTGACCTGGGCTGGTTCACACCTTCTTAGGCAACCTGGTGGTCTCCCCCAACCCCTTGCTCCTGAGAGGTCACCATATTGATACCACATTAGTGCAGACATCTGATCCATCGTACTGCACTACAGCTTGCGATCATCCTGTCTCAGCCTCCCTAGTAGCTGGGACTATAGACATGCACCACCTTCCCCAGCTCTTAAGCAGTTTTGGGTAGCCAGGAAATTGCTAATTCTTCTGATTCTTTGCTGGTTTGTCTTTGCTTCTGAGACTCTGAAACATCTCATGTGAACATTTTAGTAATAGTATATCTTGCTTATTAAGCAGTCAGAATATGATGATACATACATTATAGTACAACTTCCCTGATTCTTCTGTTCAAAAAGGAATGTTTTACTAGAGAAATTGTTTTGGAACCTACTTTTACTTTTACATGTTTGAGGTAGGGTTTCATATAGTTTAGACCCAGTACTTTGTACATGCTACACAGGCAATCTTCCAACTAAACCATATTCCCAGCTATGTTTCTTCTCTAATTTTTTAAAATTGATTATTAAATAATCACATGGGCCAGTTGTGGTGGTGTATGCCTTTATTCCTAGCACTAGGGAAACAGGTGGATGTCTTGAGTTCAGAGCCAGCCTGGTCTACATAATGAATTCCAGGATAACCAGGGCTACATGTTAAGACCCTGTTCTACCTCCTCCCCCGAATTCACTTGAGTTTACATTTTAATAAATTAAAATTCTCCTGTTCACCATTTCTTCTCCCTACAGAGGACCAGTGTTAAATTTTCAATCTTCTCTAGGATCAGCATCCTAAGTAAAATATATTTTATCCATATATAGCACATGTAAATATGTATCTCTGCATTATATTAAATTTTTAAGCAGGTTTTCCTGTGTAGGTCAAGTGAAGGCTGACTTCAGGTTCGTGATCTTAGTCTCCAAAGTCCTGAAGTTACCATCCTATATCACCATGCCATTTTGTACCTCATTCATTGCTATGTTTCAGAATTTATTGTGTATTATGTGTGATATGAATTCATCCATGTTTCCTTTTTCTGGGTAGTATTGAAATGTTTTATGGCTTAAGGGAGTTACTAGTGGTTAAATTCTATTCTATCTGCTAGGCAAGGATCTTACATTGGGCTACATTCCTAGCCTACATTAACATTATGAATTGTTTTTTATGACAAGTTCTTGCTCTGTTACAAGCTAACTTACTTGGCTTTTCTTCTAAGTGCTATATTTTGCTCCTTTGGGGTCCATGTGTTCACACTAATTGTTAAATACAAGGTCCTGTAGCATTCAGTATCTGATAGCAATCTGCTATTGAGTATTATTTTTAACATAAACCTTAAATTTTTTTCAAGAACTACAGCCTCGATCTGAATTCTGGCATTACTTCCTTAGAGACCTTAGGGAATATAAAATTTATTTTTAAAAAAAGTTATCACAATCTGTAGCTACTAATCTATTTACATTCTTATTTTCTTATCAAAATTTCTGTGAAGACAATGTTTTCTGTTTTATCCCCATTAGGTAACACTATACCAAATACAAAGTAGTTCTCTAGTATATTTTATTGAGTAGATGTAATGAATTGAATTTATGAAAAACTTTTTAAAAACTTGAAGTGAAAATAAGACTGGGGACTGGGGAAGTGGCTCAGGAGTTAGTACATGCTGTGCTGCTTGTGCAAAGGAGTAAGGTTTGGTTCCTAAAACCCTGTGGCAGTTTGTAATTGTTTGTCCCAGTTCCAGTTGATCTGAGGCCCTCTGTTGACCTTTGCAAGCACCAGGAGCACATATGGTATACATAAATATATGTAAGTAAAACTTTCATACACATGAAATTAAATTATTTTAAGTTTTAAGAAATAAAACTACTCCTACTAAAGAGAATTAGATTAATAGCAGCAGTTCATTAATTAACCCTTTAATATAATGAGTTGAGTAATGTCTAAAACCCTTCAGATCAATTCATTCCTGTGTCCTGCATTCTAATTCTTATCCCTCACCTTGAGTTCACTGTAATACCATAATTTTGATTTGATTCCTGTGAGGAAAAAGTTCTAAATTGACCAATTTAAGTTCTTAAGATCTTGGTAAGTTGGAAGTCAACTTTAGTTTATATACTGAGCAAGGATATTTTCATAGGAAAATTAAAAAGGAAATATTCTACAATTGGTTAATATATCAAAAGTGCTTGTTTTGGAATGAAAGAAAGTACTGGGTACAAAGCAGTAATGACAGCTATTGCTCATGAAGTTAAATGAACTGTATAAACCTTGCTCATGCAAAGAGTAAATTGTTTTCACTATTTTTGTTGTAGTTCAATGTCATAGAACCAAATTTCATATATTTTTAGGTAGAATTTGTCTTTGTTTACACATATAATAATTTTGTTAAAATACTTAATGATACAACCTAGTAATTTGTACATTACATGGGTTAGCATGTACTAAGCTCAGATCTCTTAGGAAATTTACATCAGCATCTGGACATGAAGATCCTGGTTTAAATTATTTTAATAATTTTTCCCTCTCTTCCATAAAGGATTCTGGTCTCTGCTGATACTATCTCTAACTGCTGGATTATCCTGTTGCAGCTTTTCTTGGACAGTGACTTACTTTGATTCTTTTGAACCAGGAATGTTTCCACCTACTCCTCTTTCACCTGCTAGGTTCAAGTAAGTGTTTTTAGGTTTATTTTGTTTGTTTGAGGTATGTGTGTGTGTGTGTGTGTATGTGTGTGTGTGTGTTTGTGTGTGTGTGTGTGTGTGTGTGTTTGCACATTTTAATGTCAGTTCTGTTAAAGACACTGAGAAATAATAAACTGGGATATGTTGAAGCTCTAGATTTCAGTATATAAGACAAAACAACACAAAGACTTTTTTTAAGTGTCTGGGCCTCACCTTTAGGTAATTGGAGAATGATATTTTAAGTTCCCTATCTAAATATGTATTTTTTTTTTTAATAGTGAAGATCATATATCAAAGAAGGGAGAAAATTTTATGACTATTCTTTTTAAGTTCAACAGTTTACAAAGTCAAAATGCAAAGTTTGAAAAGTTTTAGTCATGCATGTGGCCAGATTCAATAACAATTCACTTCTCAAATTAGACTTTTTTTCAGGATTTGAACCTTATGTTTTGATTAATTTGCATATTTGGTGCCCAGCGTAGAGATCCAGACTAGAGTAGATGTGTTTTTGTAGTGGAATTTCTTTCCTTTATATTTTCTGTGTTTCTAAGAATATCAGAAACTCAATAGCCAATGGTCTAGTGCTAGAGAGACTTCTGCCTTATTTGCAAAAAGCTTCAGAGATCCCTAGTTTTCTACAAATGGAATTGGGAGGGAGGGTGAAGATGGGAAAATTAATTCAGTTAAATTTATGTGTATTATGACAGTTGTTACTATTGTTATTACCTCTTAAATAAAATGTCTGCTTGAGGGCCTCTGTAAAGGTGAAGCCATAATAGTGATAATTGTCAGTATTACTATAATACTAACACTTACAATTGTTGGTATTACTTTCATTATTAGTTAAACTTCATGTATTTTCCTCCTTTTAAACATTTTGGCCGGGTGGTGGTTGCACACGCCTTTAATTCCAGCACTTGGGAGGCAGAGGCAGGCAGATTTCTGAGTTCGATGCCAGCCTGGTCTACAGAGTGAGTTTCAGGACAGCCAGGACTACACAGAGAAACCCTGTTTCGAAAAACCAAAAAAAAAAAAAAACATTTTGGTTTTACTTGAAACAAAATGTGAAAATACATATTTTATATATATATAAAAAGTATTTACCTAAATGCATGTTTTAAATGTTTCATAAATACTCATGTGTATCTGAAATGTAAGTTGTATGGCTATGTGTCTGTGTTTGAACTGGATAACTATTTAATTCACAATTAAAAATAGGAAGAGTTACATCTAATAGTGGTATATCATACTATATAGATTACTTGGGTAGCATTCAGTCAGAAAGCTTATTTGTCTAAGGCATAACAGAGTTCAAATTTATATTGTTTTACTGCCCATTAATACCCAGTACCTTTAATAGAGACTGTAAATCTTGTGTGATATACTTAATTTTCTATTATTTTTATTTGACATCTCTGAAGGTTAGTCCTTAAATTTCTAGCTGTTCAGGCAATTAGAGTATTGAAGATTAAAGAATTTTAGTGATCTCCTAAAAATCTGTTAACTAATTATATTGTTTTAATAAATTAATCATTTTATTAAATTGTAAGTAGAAGTAAAGAACCTATTGTCAGATGTTTAGTAGTCATTAAATCAGAGTCACATCATACTTATGTACTTGGTCATATAGTCTTACAAAGTCTTAAAACACTTACAAGATATAGTTTAGTATACTGTGTTTGTGTTAATTTTTACAAGTTAATATAAAATATAAAATACCAAATTATTTTGTTTGTTCAAGACAAATTTAAGTATACACATAAACATACAAAGTAATATTCAGTTTGAAAATGCAAACATTGCCCTCTAGTGTTCATGAAAATAAAGAATTACTTCATAAATGTCTTAAGAATATTTTCTCTGTGTAGCCAGTAGAGTGAGTCCTTGCACAGGAAAATAGACTCTTTTTTGTGAAAATGTTGAAATCTTTAGACTATTTATTTAGAAATCAGATAGAAATATGATGTTTTAATAAAAATTACTTTATAATACATTGTTATCTTATTTCTTTAAATAAGTTTAAAATAAGCATGTTTCTTGATTGCTTAAAAATATTTCTGATTCTTTGTTAAGGTGGCCTTGCGATGTAGCTCAGTTGCTGAACTGGTTGCTTAGTATGCATGTGGCCCTGGGTTTCATCCCTGGCACTGTACAGTGTGTAGTTAGTTGTACATGTGTGTAATTCTTGCTAATTCAAGGCCATCCTTGGACTGCATAGCAAGTTTGAAGCCTGTCTGGGATATATGAGGCCTTGTCTCGAAGAAAGAAAAAATAGAAGTGTGGCATGTGTGTATGTATCCATTAAGACAATAGAAATAACAAATCAACAAAATTACTGCCAACATTTTTTTTCCATTCTTTATGTTCTTTATGATTATTTTAGAAATGGCAGTTGGAATCACTATGTGTATACTATTTTTCATGATAGTCAACTCATGAATGTAATTGGTTTAAATAGTCTTGATAGTCTTTATAGAATAAAACATGAGTTTTAATAAAAATTTCAAGGGAAGAAAGTCAAAGCTATTATCTTTTTAAATTTATTATTATTTTTTTTTTTACTTATTCACTTTGAGTCACATTTCACTGAAACAAAATTCTCAATGAAATAAAAAGTAACATTTCTTGCTATTTAGTAAATATTTAGTAAATACGAGGTAAACCATTTAATGAATTTAGCAATGTGAATGAATAACTAGTTTACATTGATACTAAAACTGAAATGCTTTTCTTGTTACTTATTTATATTTAACAAATTTTTTTTACATTTTATTCAGTTGTGTGTTAATGTATGCGCTGCTGTTGCTGCATGTACATATGCCATAGCACGTGTCAAGGTCCAGAGGACAGTTGAAGGAGTCAGTTCTCGCCTTCCACCATAAGAGTTCAATCCACCATTTGGGATTGAATTCAGTCCTTTCAAGCTTAGTCATTCAAATGAGATAGCTTCAGATCACATACTTTGTTTACTTGCTGAACAATCTTGCCTTCCACCAATATATCTTTTTAATTTAGCTAAATTTATAAATGCATGGAACCATTTTCTTGTCAAAGTTCATTAAGTCCCTTTTTCAAAATGTACCTTTCTTTATTTTATTATTCCCAAAGTGCTTATGTAAAACTAAACTTTCCTTTATTGTACTTCTAAAATAATTATATGGAGAACTTTGTCTTAGCTACTTGGAATTTACATTGTTAAAGAGCAAAGCAGAAGTTTAGACTTGGGGAATTAATTATCTATAGCATTCCTTAGTTGTCATTAGGTTATAATTACCATAACAATCTTATATTATTTACTATTTTCTCTCACAATGTCACATAATCATCTCCAACTTCCTTCCTTCATTCATTGGGTTGTAGAAATGAGTTCCAAGTAAGTAAATAAAGTGCATGCATAATCATTACTTAATGTTGAGGCATCAATATAAGGCATCTTTCCACGTAAAATTGCTGCATACAAAGAGAACCCAGACCGTTAAGTTATCTTGAGGCTTGTTCAAGTATAGGCCAGTGACAGAACCAGATATTTTATTTAAATCTTTGTGATTGAAGAAGTTAGGTAGAATATCTACCTTGGTGTTGAATTCTTTAGTATAAATTTTAAACTAGTACTTTGATACTAGAGATGTCTTAAGGATTCCAAATAAAGTTTATAGAGGAGCCAAGTCTCTAAGCCACTGATGATGTTGTCATTAGTATTGTTCTATTTTATAACATGAAGAGAACAAGTACCAAGAACTTAGGCAACTTGCACATTCAGATTATTTTTGTGTAACATGATTCATCTATTTTTCATTTGCCTCATTAACTCACAGACTTCTACATTATAAAATATATTAATAGGAGTTTTGCTAGTTGTTTATCTGTTGACAACTAACTTTAAGCTTTTATAATATGGCAATTTTACCTCTGCAGTGTTACTAAATAAGAGTAACAACTTCACTTTTAACATCTGTCCTCATAGTCATTGTTTTCTCCAAATCAGTGACACTTTTTACTTTAGACCCCACATATTTCACATTACCTTTGTATAGGTACCATCTAGTGGTAAATGGTCTGTCTGTAAGCTTGCAGTTACTCTACATGCTAAATATAAAACCATTTAATTACCAAAAATCCTACCTATAATAGAAGTATTACTTGTAGACTGGTAATAAATTTAGTAGAAAATTGAAAAACTTGTTGCTAACTTGAAGAAAATGTCCATTGCTTAGGTCAGAAGTCAGATTTAGCAGCTTATACTCCTTAAACTCTCTGTAGAATTATAAAACCAAAATAACCTAAGGATTTCAAAGTAAGCCATTTCTGGTTTATTGTTTATACATTTTACATTTAATACTTGCATTTAAAGTTAGTTTGTATAACCTAAGCATTACATCAAGCACTCCTACCTAGGTCTGATGGACTTCCTTACTTATTTAGCACCACTCAAATCATTGTGAAGGAAATTACAAGTTATACTAAGAAATCTTTTTAAAAATTTTCTTCCAGTGCTGAGCATTGAGTCTTGGGCCTTTCACTTGTTTAGCAAGTATTTTGCAATTGAGCTACATTTCTAGCCCTAAGGAAGTATTTTCTGTCAGGAAGATAATTATTTATTTTATTTTTGTTGTTGTTATTTTTTGAGACAGCGTTTCTCTGTATAGCCCTGGCTGTCCTGGAACTCACTCTGTAGACCAGGCTGGCCTTGAACTCAGAAATCCACCTGCCTCTGCCTCCAAAGTGCTGGGATTAAAGGCGTGCACCTCCACTGCCTGGCAGATACTGTGAATATACATCAAGACTTATTTTCAAGGAGGAAAAAAAAGTTTGTGCTTATAATTACAAGAATAGGAGAACTCTATTATGGAATTCAAGTGTACTAGAGATTTTTAAGTTTCAGGTTTTAAGCTGATAAAAGGTTATGTGAAAGGAAGTATATTTTTGGGTAGCAAGATGGCTCAGCAGATAAAGATGCTTCCTGCCAAACCTGGTGGCTTGAAATTGATCCTCTGGAAGGAGAGAATCCCTCACAGGTTGTCATCTATCTTGACTTTTATACCATGGCATATGCCTCTCCCCCCAACTAAATAAATGTAATTTTACAATTTTGATATATCATGTATTTGAATCTAAAGCTTAGATTGCTGAATACTTAACTAAGAATTGATTTTATAGTAAAGATTTCTGGAGTAATGCTGATGAAATGACATACTGTGGTATGGAGACTACTTCAGCTTTTGTAAATAAATCTTTAGCCACCATCTGTAGTAATAGCTCAACTTGAATCTCACAACTAAAAACGAGCCTATTTGACAGTGGCTTAGTTGCTTTATGAAGAATTATTTAGCAATCACAAGACTAAGGCAGGAGTCCTGCCATGAGTTCAAAGCTAGTCAGGGTTACATAATAATTCTACAGGAGCAGTTTAATAACCTTGACTATCTTTGTTTACAGTATGAATATTTGTTAAAAGGAAGAGACTTCATATATTTCTAGGTCAATTTTTCAAGTCTGTGCTTATCTCATCCCTCAAATCTTGAAGACATTTAGAATTAATCAGCCAAGAATAAGTGTTGCAACTTTGACTCATAGTATTTATGCCTCAGATACATCTTCAATTTATTTCCCAGAATGAGGCAAATCAGAACACATACACTCATTTTACAGAAATCAGCATAAATTCAGTCCTATATTTTTAGAAATTTATTGCTTTTCAGTTGTATTACTGGTTGTTTTATTGCTTATTTTTTATTAGAGATTAATAGTCAAAACAAACTTTATGGTTATCAGATTAACAATTTCTAAAACTGATAAGTTTAAAAAATGGTATGATATTCCCACAAACCTGTTTAAAATACAATCTACAGAATTAGATAGCCAGTCTGTAGTATTTCGTCTTGAGATATAAACCAATGAGTATCTGCTGCTTTTCTGACATTATTGTCTTTTTTTTTTGTCTAAATAATTGTGTTACTCACCTTTCTATTGTACTGTCAGCCGCAGATATTTGATCATACCTTAGTTTCAGAAAGTACATTTTAAACTTTATTAAACTTAGCATTATGCATGCCTCATAGGTGTGATTTAGAATCTGCAAATTGAGTGTTTCTATAGAACAGAGTTTTTAAAAATTACTTTATTAACTTACTTTGATAATTCTTTTATTATTAAAATGTGACACTTTTACATGCTTTACTTCCTCTGGAAAGCATTCTATATGTAAGTAGATGCTGAGACAGTTGGATTTTCGTGGAATTTTTGGGTGAATGTTGTTTTAACTATTGTTATTGGGAGCAGTAGAAAAGGTAGAATATTGAATATAAGTTTCCTGGAGAATCCTAGATTTTAGGGTTGGCATGCTATGTTATAGTACTTTCCTGTATACCCTTGAGGCTTTGTTTTAAATGTTACCAGGATTATTCTGTAACTTCTCATTGCTCTTCACATTGTAGTTAAGAAAATACATAATAATAATAATCTAATAATGAGTAATGGAACATTATAGGAAAATGTTGTGAGTTTTCTTAGGCAGTAATATAAACCTTGTAGATTAATAAAAGTGGATGATTTAGTATTTAAACTTGGAATTTCTTTTCCAAGCACACTAGATGTAACATTGATCACAATGAATTAACTCTATCTTCTTTCGTACAACTTTTGGAAAGTTGCCTCCTTATTGAATCAGATTTGTTATTATCATGAACTAATGGAACAGATGGCTAATTGCAGTAGGAGAAAAAAAAACTACTGACAAAAGAAATAGATCATAAGCTTAGCTTTGATACTTGAGTGTCATGAAGTTTCATCAACTAGGGACTATTTGGAGCCATCAGTTGCAATGAATATATTAACAACTATATTGGTAGCATAATGTGGCTTCTGGAAGAGCCACATTCATGTCTTATGAAATAGAGTCTATTAATCCTGCGTGATAATATATATGATGAAATAAAATCCTTTAAGAAATTATGTTAACATTTATTTTTAGCTTCCTTGTTTTCATAACATGATCTAGCTGATTGTTTGCACTTGTTTGCTATTGTGCTTGGTGTGCTGTTAATATGTTACTAGTGAGTTTTAAGAAACCCAGGTAGTACTGAGAGTACTACGTGAGTCTATTTGAACCACTTCTTATGTGTTCAGTAACTGTCTTACTTAGGGTTTCTATTGCTGTGAAGAGACACCATGACCGTGGCAACTCTTAGAAAGGAAAGCATTTAATTGGGGCTGGTGTACAGTTTCAGAGGTTTAGTTCATTTTCCTGTTGTGAAATAATGCAGCATACAGCATACAGCAGACATGGTGCTGGAGAGGTAGCTGAGAGTTATACATATGTGTCCACAGGCAACATAACGAAAGTGACACTGGGCCTTGTTGGGGCTTCTGAAACATCAAAGCTCACTGCCAGTGATGCATTTCCTCTAACAAGGCCACACCTACTCCAACAAGGCCACTCCTTCAATAATGTCACTCTGTATGAGTCTATGAGAACCATTTTTATTCACATTGCCACCATATTTATAAATTATAAGAAACAGCCTATTAGAAAGTGTTTTGAAGTCAGGGAGGTGCTTTTAAATCTAGCTTATGCTATATACTCCAGATGAATTATTGATCAACTCAGTCAGCAATTAATATAAACTACTGGTTAAATCAACAGATGATGGCTAAGGAAATTATTCGGCAATTAAGACTGGTTGCTGCTTTTTCAAAGGATCAGGGGTCCATTCCCAGCACTAAGATCTGGTAGCTCACAACTGCCTAGAACTCTAGCCCCAGGGGATGCCATAGTCTTTAAGTATAAGGCATATTTCTTTAAATTGCATATTAAAAAGCAGTAGTTGTCACTTTATGGTCCAACTCTTAGCATTTTCTGAATATTTGTGCTTTAATGACTAGTAGTAGAGCACTAGGATGTCTGTTAAGGGCTATAGACTAGAAGAACAGGAAAACTTAGATAGGTTTAGAACTGTGTTACACATTTATTTTTACATATTTCTCTTACATACTTTAAATCATTTTTAGATTACTCAGAATACATGATAAAATATAAATGTTATTATATACTTTAAATCATTTTTAGATTACATAGAATACATGATAAAATATAAATGTTATATACTTTAAATCATTTTTAGATTACATAGAATACATGATAAAATATAAATGCTATATTGTTTAGGGACTGATCACATCTCCGCCCTCCCCACCCCCCAGGCCCTGGAGTATTTTGGACTGAAGATTGGTAAAACATGGAAGGGTGATATGGGGACATGGAGTATCTATTGTAATTGAAATAGTGTGGTATTCAATGGTTTTGTTTGTTTGGGTTCCTATTTGTTTGAATTTTAAGTTTGAAGTAGGACAATGTACCATCTGGTAATTACTCTGGCCAAAATTCACATAGCTTAAATAGAGTGAGAAATAAAAGCTAGTTCAGATAGTCTGAAAAAGTAGATTAGTGCTAAGTACTTCATCCCCTACCCTGCTGAACCAATTAGAAAAGAAATAAGTTACCAGTTGACTGATAATATGAGCTTTAACCTATTCTGGATAGTTTAGAGAACTATCTGCTTAAAGCAAAGTCATTTTGCAATGAAAGTACCATTTTAAATTGCAAAAATTCTGCCCTAAAATTTTCACTTGTTAGGTGAGGATATGTGTGAAGGAAAGAAAATACAGGAGTAAATAAGGTATAGAAATGAAGATTCCAAGAGAATTGAGTCTAGTGTTCATCTCTATAGCATAGTAATTCACTTCAGATGAACTAAGCCTTAATAAAAACAGTAAGCTGCCTAAATTATGAAAAGAGGCTGACTTGAGACTGGTATTCTCATTTTTTGCTTTTTAAGTAATTTATTTGGAAATTTGGATAATTGCTTATTGAGTGCCTTGATTTCTCGTTCCTTAAGTAGCCAGTTACTGAGTTTTAAATGTGTTCCATTTGTGAAAAATAATAAAGCTAATTCTATATTTACTTTAGACTCTACTATTAAGCATTAATAAAAATGTATTAATAAAAATTACCTTCAATATAAAATCTGGGTGGAAACATATGCTCACAAGTAAATTTTACATATTTCATTTGTGTGTGCCCACATGTGACCATATATACTATGGTATGTAATTGTAGGTTCACAGACAACTTGGAGGAATCCATTCTCTTCCTGCTTCATATAGGACTGTGAATTGAATTCGAATTGTCAGGTTTGGTAGCAATTCATGTCACTAGCTCTCTCTAGTAAATTTTGATGAGAAGAGTGATCTTGAATAAACAGAACAAGAATAATAAAAAGTAAAATCACATGTTTTATAGGCCAGGGATGGTATTTTATTCGACCTCCTAGGCTTATTTGTATGTTATTTAGATTGGTGTGGTTTAGGGTTAGGTGTTTACTTAAAAGGAAGAAAGAAGTGGGGAGTGGTAAATAAGCTTTCTTTTTCATGCTGCATTGCTAACATTTATTTGCTATGCAACAGATATTTAGTCCTCACAGCCACTTTGTAAGGGTAAATTTGTTGTCAATTTTATAAAGGAAATTAAAGGCCAAAGAGATCAGACAACTATTCTGTTTTTATACTCCTTCTAAGAGGCACTCAAACCCAGGTCTGATTCTAGAGTTTGACTCATACCACTGGTGAGAATCACATGAGTACTTCACTGTGTGTGTCCGTATTGTTGGAAAGGATTTTTTTGAAACTAAACTAAGATAGTTTCCTTTGTACAACTCATCTAACATGGAAGTTGTCCTATTATAATGAACCTTTCTTTGTAACTATTTTCTGTCACTTTTTTCTTATTGAACAGCATTTCCCATTTATTTTCATTTTATTTCAGAAATGTAGTGGGAAATATATTTAAGCCTGAAAGAATCCACATTTAGGGTCCTAACTTGAAAACAGTTTGCTTCTGTCAATAAATTATGTCTGTCTATTCTGTCTTATTATATGATCAAATGAACAATCATGTAAAGGTTTTTAACTAGCAAATTAACATATTTATTAATTTTTATAATATTATTGGATTTCCTTGATTGGCTCTTTGGGAATAAAGTATTTATGTGTTTAAATCCCTATAACATTGTTTCACTTTAAATATAGATAATATTGGTAAGTAACCTTTTAATTGGTAGAAAAAAAAAACCTGTACACAAGTATGTTATCTCTTTCAGGTATCTTCTTACTCTGTCTACCTAAAATTGTCATATTTCATAGTTTACAATTATAAAGGATCCTAAATTAATATAATCCTATCTTCTATTTGACAACTACAAAGTCTTTTTTAAACACTTTATTGTAAATTTTTTTTCATTGATCTTTTCCTTTCTCCTCTTGAAGCAAATTCCATTAACCTCCCCTGTTCCCTACCACCCAACTTCATGGCACTCTTTCTAAAGAAAAACAGCAATAAGAAAAAAGTACAGGGAAAACATAGAGTTCATTTGTGTTGGGCTTTTCAAGGGGTCTGTCCTGCAGTGTGGTTGTTATACCCACTGCCTTAGTTACTTTTCTACGGCTGTGATGAAACACCATGACTTAAGTGTGAAATTAACTAAAATCTAAGTCAATGGGTTTACCTGTAAGATTTTTTTCTTAGATCACTTGAAGTGGGAAGTACCACCTTTAATATGGGCCATATCTTTTTCTGGTAGCCTATATATAAAGGAAAGAAGCTTGCTCTCTTTTTGCTTGTTTGCTCTTGCTCTCCCTAGCAAATTCATTCTTTCACTAACATTTAGAGCTTCCTTCTTTAGGATTCTAGTATATATTGAGACCAGCTGAGACATACATGCTTGTGGACTCACAGCTACTGGATTTTTGAACCTATTCTTGGCAGACAGTCATTGTTGGGACTAGCTGGGCCACAATCTAAACTATTTTAAGAAATCCAGTGTGTGTGTGTGTGTGTGTGTGTGTGTGTGTGTGTGTGTGTGTGTGTATGTGTTATAATAATGATATGCATGTATTCATTCTATAAGTTCTGTTTTTCTAGAGAACCCTACCTAATTAACACAAGAGTAAAGGAGAGTTTTTTGCTTACATATTGTCAATCATAGTCCATCAAAGTCAACACAGGACTCAGCAGGAACCGGAAGCAGAAGCTGATGTAAAGGCCATGAAGGAGTGCTACTTACTATCTTGTTCCTCAGGGCTTGCTCAGCTTACTTCTTATAGAACCCAGGACCACCAGTGTAGGGGTGGTACCACCCACAATGGGCTGGGCCCTCCCACAGCAATCACTAATTAAGAAATGTCCCACAGGCTTACATATAGCCTGATCTTATGAAGGCATTTCCATCATCTCAGGTGACTCTGTCTTGTGTCAAGTTCACATAATACTAGCCAGCACACCCAGTGACAGTATTGGAGAAAACTGATTTTCCTCTTGCCAGCAGTATCAGTATCTTTTTAGTTAAGAGTGGTCCACCCTCCCTTCTCAGCACTAAGATTTTGTGTGGTTTGAACTTGTACAGTTCTCTGTGTGCTTTCAGTCTCTGTGAGTTCACATTTATCAGTCCTATTGTGTCTATATGAAAGATGCTGTTTTAGTTAGCTCTAAGTAAGAACGAGAGCAGGGAAATGCTATTAGTGGAAGACTTGCTTGTAATGTAACAAATTATGTTATTGGTACATACAATGGAAACCAGTTTTTTAAAATGGGAATCAAGTTCAAAACTTTGTACTAAAATTAAAAATATATTTTTAACCAGAAAATCAGGACTTTTTAAAGTTTGTTTTTAATATGTGTTTACACATGTGTGTTTGTGTGTGCGTGGGCTGTTTTTACCATTTTTGCCTTTTCATCAGGTTCCTATGGATGCCCTAGAGCTGGAATTATATAGGCTATAATGAGCCACTCTATTTGGGTACAGGCAGTCCACTGGAAGAGCAGGAAACTCTGTTTTTTTGTTTTATGATTTTTTTTGTTGTTGTTGGTTTTGTTTTGTTTTGTTTTGTTTTGTTTTTCGAGACAGGGTTTCTCTGTGTAGCCCTGGCTGTCCTGGAACTCACTCTGTAGACCAGGCTGGCCTTGAACTCAGAAATCCTCCTGCTTCTGTCTCCCAAGTGCTGAGATTAAAGCACTTGCCCGCAGGAAGTTCTGTTAACCACTAAACCACCTTTTCAGTCCTTAGGAAGACTTTTAAAAGAAAATTTAAGATTGGTAATTCTGTACTAATCCTGCAAGTGTACAGTATTTTTTAACTTATATATTAATGTATAAAACATTAGGAAAAACTAATTGTGATATCTTAAGTATTTTAGTATTTACTAGTTTTACTTTAGATTTTACTAGTTTTCTGATACCAAATTACATGTACTTTTCTTCTTTTTTTTTTTTTTTCTTGATTTGTGTTTTTCTCTTTTTTCTAGGAAACTGACTGGACATTCTTTCCACATGGGCTACAGCATGGCAATTTTGAATGGTGTTGTAGCTGCTCTCACTGTGGCATGGTGCCTCATGTAAACCCACGATAGAGCATCAGTGTTTGTGAAAGTCATGATTGTTTTTGAAGTAACAGAAACAAAATTGCCTACTTCGAAGACTATGGAATGTGATTCAGATACATACTATCATCATCATTATGGAAGACCTTATAGAGGCCATTTCTTAAATGTATA
The DNA here is from genome assembly GCF_004785775.1 of Grammomys surdaster. Taxonomy (NCBI): domain Eukaryota; kingdom Metazoa; phylum Chordata; class Mammalia; order Rodentia; family Muridae; genus Grammomys; species Grammomys surdaster. The sequence continues at coordinate 12,963,239 of NW_021604636.1, read as the reverse complement.
AGATGTTTACTTCATCTTTTTACTTTTGTTTGTGTAGTTTATCAGTTACAGAAAATATTTTAATGGAAGTCAAACTTGGACACTTGAATACAGGACAATGCCTACCTTTCTATGTATGTCCCATTTTTTACTAGTACATATTGATATTCCTGGTTGAGGTAGAAATATTTATATACTTCAATAAGAAAACAGTCCTGAGTCCAAGCGTGTTAGCCAGACCTTCAAGCCCAGCACTTGGGAGACAGAAGCAGTTTCTGTGGGTTTGAGGTTAACCTATAGTTGCACAATGAGATCATTTCAAGAAAAAGAAGAAAACAATTCCTATTCTTTGACATTTTGTAGAAGCTACATAAATCAGAGTTTTTGATAATCAGTAGAATGCATATGTGCATTTATATTTTTTGTGGAGTATAGCTAGGGGTTTTATATATTTTTATAATACTGAATTAGTGTTTTTTAAATGATTACATTTATACCTATATGGTTGTAAATTTTATTTCTTAGCTGGTGTAAACCTGTCCTTTAGTATTTTGTCTCTTTTAAAAAAAAAACATTAAAGTACATTGACTTGAGTTTAAGACTAAGTAAATTTATTTTTTGACAAAAACATACTACAAATTCAGGGTAAATTATTTGTTGTTATAATGTTAAGAAATTTGAGACTTTTAGTCATTTCTATTTTCCACAATTGAAAGTATTTATTTTGATGTGTATATATTAAGGCAACAAAATGTGTACTATTTTGTTTTTAGTAAATGAAAACCTAAAAATTTTGTACGTAGAAATGTTTGAACTTGTTTATTTTTAATCTCAAGAATTTAGTTACCAAAGTAGAAAAGGTATTTTGATACTCTGTATATGTACATATAATTAAACTGTAATATGTATGTTATATTGTATATATTGTAATTGTCATGTCAAAGTTTTTTGTTATTTTCATATTAATTAAGCTTTAAATGTTTCTCTGTCTTGTTTGCTATTTAAATGTTTAGAAAGTCACCTCAATTTTAGAAAGTTGAATGATTCACACAGCTGTTTTTCCTGGCTGCAGAAAAACTTAAGATGAGGAAAACATTGTGTAATCTGTGTATTCCAGCTGTGGCAAGTGAGTATGTGTAATGCGTTTGTAGTCTACTGCTGTAACTACACAGGGTTCTAAAAGTCTTGAGGTTTTCTCTATATTCTCAAAAAAAAGTCATTTCCATTTCATTGGAAATGGCTAATGACGTTCCCATTAAAGTAAGTGATGAAGAGGGACATAGATAGATAGGGTCTTACTAAATACCAATCCCATGACTTAATAGTCCTACTAGCTATGCTTGTTAAAATGATTGTTGTTTATTGGCTTTTTCATAAAATATATTTTGACTTTATTTTTTTCACACATGCCCTACCTACCCCCAACTCTTTCTATATCGTCTCTTTTCCCACCACCCCCTGACCCCCATCCAACTTCATGTTCTATCTTTCAGGGGGAAAAAGAAATGTGTTGTTTGTTTGTTTGTTTGTTTGTTTGTTTGAATGACTGTTTTTACTCTCAGTCATCTTACCTTCTTCTACTTTTTCCCTTATAGGACTCTTATTACAAAGATATGTTCAAATTGTAAAATTACGTTATCTCCTCTCTACCTGTGTAAAGCACCATCCCCATTATCACCCCAATTTGAATGGCTCTTTCCAAATTCTTTGTGTGTAGTGACAAGATTAAAGTTATTATAGTTAATTTTTCAGACACAAGGTGGCTGCCTCATTTATAATGTAGATACACAGGACATATAACACACTATTTCTCTAGTTCAGTATTTCTTATGAACTAGCAGTCTCCTTTGGAATATGTCCCTTCATTCTCCACACCTAGTGTTGGGTTTCAGTATAAACCGTGGGTGAGGAAAGTGATGGCCTGAGGTTACTACTCTTAGACCAAGCGCTCTCCTGTCCACAGCAACTGCAGTAAGAACAGGGATGTAATTCAGATCAGCCAATTTCTTTCAGGATTCTTTTCAGTTTGATGCTAAGATCTTGACACTGGGAGACAGAATCCCAGGAAATACTGGCAACCATGTGAGCCAAGCTTAATACAAAAGGATAAAGGTGAGATGAATACTGCTAATGATATTCTCCTGATTATTGACTACCTAGTGACAACCTGCTATTCTTGAAACTTGGTCACAATGTTTTGATACATTTGTTTCTGCTGTTTACATAGACTTTTGTCCTTTGCACCACAAAGTAAAGAAGGAGTCATTTAACAGTTGGAATCATCCATCTCTAGTAGATGTCAGGCCAGGAGTGTGCCTATGGCTGATGATTAGTCTCCAAGACTTCAAAGGAGATAGTAATTTAAAGCCAGCTACTGATTATAGTGCTTCAACAGGAATTTTGTTCCCAAATTGAGTTAGACATCTTTTAAATGCTACCACAGTTTTGTACTATCAAAAATTAGTCTCTGGTTATATCAATACTGAATCTGCCAATCATGCAGTGGTGTCGCACGCCTTTAATCTCAGCACTTGGGAGGCGGAGGCAGGTGGATTTCTGAGTTCGAGGCCAGCCTGGTCTACAGAGTGAGTTCTAGGACAGCCAGGGCAACAGTGTAATAGTGTTTGTAAGGTCTGGATAAGACACTTAATATAATTTGTAATTTCAAGTATATTTATCAAGACTTAACCTGAAAACTAATGAACTAAGAATGAATAGCAAGACTTAGCAAAATTTCAGAGTAAACCTTTGTATATATAAACACCAGAAAGATTGGAAATGCAAAGATGTTATTATTCTGTAGAATGGAATTTTATGTGTGTTATGTATATATATGTGTGTATATATTATATATATGTGTGTATATATGTATATACACACTATCAAATACTAAAAATGGATTCTTTGAAAAATAGAACTCTGGTTAATTATATTTAAGGTTTTCAATGTATTTTTGATTTCTGTTAACTTTCTTGACATGTTAATTAGAATCATGTATCTCAAGTAAAACCATTTAACCATGGAAAATAAGGTTTAATTGACATATCTGGCTGCCCAGGACCTAAGAAGATATTCGAAGCTAAAGCATAAAAAGCACAAGTAGTCAAGCACAATGTGTTCACTAACCCATGGATACAAGCCTGATCACCTCAGTAGTAGACAACATAAACTGGGCTTATCTCCTGGAAAGGGAAGCAAAGGCCTTTAAAAGCAATTTTTTCAAGGTTTTGTTGTTGTTGTTGTTTTGTTGTTTTGTTCTCAGCTTACCCAGTCTGCTGGATACTTGTAAGCCTTCAGTTTAATGCTGTTTTTCTTGGAAGTCTTGGAACACCTCAGTCTGTCCAGAACTTGAGATGATTGGCACAACAGCGCTTTAGTCAATTTCTTTTAGATGTTCTAAGCAATGGATTCATTTTTATAGGTAAATTGATAAAATGATATCACATTTTATACTTGTACTTTGGCTTGCCAATATTCTTAAACTTTTTATTCAATACCAAAAAATGTGGCTATATCATAGATCATCTTACTATACAGAACTTCCTTGAGCATCCTGGTCTTTATTTTCTTTGCTGAATGAATTCAAACAAGTTACATAAGTGTAGAGTTTATTACAGAGCAATAAGAAATGAGAGCAGACAGTGGACAAAGGAAACATTGCAGAGGAAAAACTTATATAGTAAGAGTCAAATGGCAAGGAAATCATGCTGACTTAATGCTGGGGTACGCCTTGTATATTGTCTGCAGTGCAGTTTTTCTTAATGAAAGAATTATTTGAGAAAACCATCTTGACAATCCCTTACCCAGATTAACTGAAGTGAAAGAAGATCTAAATCAATAAAATTAGAAAAGAGGGGCCATTACAACAGAACAGTGAATCACAGGGACATACTTAAAAATCTGTAATTGTAACTGGAGGGATGACTCGGCTGTTAATAAGAACGTGTTCTTACAGAGGAGCCAGGTTTGATTCCTTGGCAGTTCATAACCATAAATAACTTCAATTCCAAGATGAACATGATACAGATCTACATGTAAGCAAAGCACACATGGAATATAAAATAAAAAAATTTTTTTTTCTTAAAAATCTATTCCACCAAACTAGAAACCTCAAAGAAGTGGATGAATTTCTTTAAATATATGTTCTCCTAAAGTTAAAATCAAGATCAGATAAGCAATTTAAACAGACCCATACTGCCCACCCCCACCCCACCCCACCCCCAGTCAAGGGACAGATTTAGTGCAGAATTCTATTACACCTTTGAAGATGAATTTATGCCGATGTTACTCAAATTATTTTACACAGTAGATACTGAAGGAACATTTTCTAATCCTTTTGATGAAGCCACTGTTACTTTTATTTCAAAACAACACAGATGCAACAAAAAAAAAAAAAAGAAAATTATGGCCAATGTCCTTTAAGAACATGGATATGAAATTTCTCAATAAGATACATCAAATCCAAGAACACAGCAAAAAGATTATTATGATTACTGTGTTGAACACAGCAAAAGCTAGCACTTGGAGTTTCTAGGAGAAAGGAACAATGACCCATGTAGAGAGATTTATATGGACTTTTTTGAGATTTATGGAGAAAAGAAAGCAGTTTAAATTTGTAGGTTGGTATATTTAAAGGAAGAGTGGTGTTACTAGTAGTGTCAGGCCTTATCTAGAGCTTTAGAGATGATGAGAGATCAAAGATACCTCCTGAATATACTTCCTTCCAAAATAGACTTAAAGGCACTTTCCTTCTGATCATCAGATTGGCCTGCAGTATCCATAGGGACATACAAATGCCAAGGAGAGGATTGAGTTACAGATTGTTTCTGAATTTAGGTTTGACCTTGATAAAAACTTTACAAGCTGTATGCAACACAGTCAAGTTGGCTTCATCCCACAGATGCAGGGGTGGTTCAACATCAATAAACCACCACATAAACAGCCTGAAAGACGAACACATGGTGATTTTTTATTGGTTATTTTATTTATTTACATTTCCAATGTCCCCCTTCCCCGTTTCCCCTCTGCAAAAATCCCATACTTCCTCTCCACTGCCTCTGAGGGTCCTCCACCCACCCACCTTCTTCTGCCTCACCTCCCTAACATTCCCCTACACGGAGGCATCGATTCTCCACAAGACCAAGGGCCCCCCCTCCCATTGATGCCAGATAAGGCAGTCCTCGATACTATGCAGCTGGAGCCATGAGTCCCTCCATGTGTTCTCTTTGCTTGGTGGTTTAGTACCTGGGAGCTCAGGGAGCAGCAGAGAGGTTGGTTGGTTGATATTGTTGTTCTTCCTATGGGGTTGCAAACCCCTTCAGCTCCTTCAGTCCTTACCCTGACTCCTCCATTGGGGTCCCTGTGCTCAGTCCGAAGGTTGGCTTTGAGTATCTTCATCTGTATTGGTCAGGCTCTGGCAGAGCCTCTCAGAACAGCTATACCAGGCTCCTGTCAGCAAGTGCTTCTTGGCATCAGCAATAGTGTCTGTGTTTGGTGTCTGCAGTTGGGATGGATCCACAGGTGAGGCAGTCTCTGGATGGCCTTTTAGTCTCTGTTCCACTCTTTGTCCCTGCATTTCCTTTTGACAGGAGCAATTCTGGATTAATATTTTTGAGATGGGTGGGTGGCCCCATCCCTCAACTGGGGCCATACCTAACCTCTGGATATGATCTCTACAGGTTCTATCTCCCTTTATTGGGTATTTTGGCTAAACACCTGGTGATCTTAAGTGAGAAAATGCTTTTGACAAAATCCAACATCCTTTCATTTTAAAAGTCTTGGAGAAACTAGAGATAAAAGGGACATGCCTCAACATAATATAATACAGGTAATTTACAGCAACGCCACTGCCAACATTAATAACGCATTGCCACTAAAACTCAGACACAAGACAAGGATGTCCACTCTCTAATCTGTTCAATAGCTAGAACAATATGAACTGCTAGAGAACGAGGGAATATAAGGAAAGGAAGAACTCAAAGTATACTTGTGGATAATGATTTGTATACATAAAATACTATAAAAATTTCATGAGGGAACCTTTATAACTCATACTTTAAGTAAAGAACAATCCAAAATTAATATACAAAAATTAGTAGCCTTCATTTATATAATATGGTATGAAGCAAACTATCTTCAAAATAGCCTCAAATGAAGTAATATAAATTATCTTGAAATAATTCTATCCAAGCAAATAAAAGTAAATTTTAAGACAGAGAAGAAATAAACTGAAGATGACACCAGAAGATAGAAAGACCTCCAGGTTCATGCAAGGATCAGTAAGATTAGTATTGTGAAAATGGTCTTCCTGCCAAAGGCAATCTACATATTCAATGCATTCCCTATCAAAATTTCAACACAAATATTCACAAAGTTTGAAGAAAGCTAACTTTAATTTCATATGTAACTGAGCAAACAAAAAAAATCAAGGTAGATAAAATAATCCAAAATAATAAAACTACTGGAGGTATCACTGTCACAGATTTAAACACAGTACAAAAAACCACACACTAGAAAAAGATAGCATTTCCAAATAATGGTGCTGGTCAAACTGGATGACTACATGTTGAAGACTGAAAATAGAATCATAACTATATACCTGCAGTGAAAATGGATCAAGGAACTTAACATAAGAAAGATACCTTGAATCTGATAGAAGATAAAGTTGAGAATAGACATTGACACAGGAAGTGATTTTTCTGAACAGGATAGCACAGGTACTAAACAATTAAAATGGGGCCCCAATGAAGCTGAAAATCTGTATACCAAAAGACACCATCATTCAGGCAAAGGAACAGCCTACAGTATGGGAAAAGATTTTAACCAATTTTACATCTGATAGAGGGTTATTACCTACAATATATACAATACTAAAAAAAAAAAAATTAAGAAAACTACTCAGTTAGAATTGGGGGTACAGAACTAAACAGAGCAGTTTCAAAAGAAGAAACACAAATGGCTGAGAGATGAAGTAATGTTCAACATTCTTAGCCATCAGGGAAATGCAAGTTCAAATTACTTTGATATTTCATCTTACTCCAGAAGGAACTGCCAAGACCAGTAAAACAAATGACAACTCATGCTGCCAAGAATGTGAGGTAAGAGTAACACACATCTGTTGCTGCTGGGAATGAAAATTGTACAGCCACTATGGAAGTCTGTAATTGTTGCTTTTATTCAACGGAAATAATTGTTTTCTTGGAGGCTTGCTTCTTTTTTTTATAATTAAACCTGTTTTTTTAATGTTTTTGTTTTTTCTGAGATTATATTTTATGTATGTGAGTACGCTATAGGTATCTTCAGACACACAACAGAAGGGCATTGGATCCCATTACAGATGGTTGTGAGCCACCATGTGATTGCTAGGAATTGAACTCAGGACCTCTAGGAAGAGCAGTCAGTGCTCTTAACCACTGAGCCATCTAAATTAGTTCACCCTTTCTAGTTCTTTTTGAACTCTGGCTGGCTGGTTCAACTCAGCTATTTTGGTTCAAACTCCTTTCTGAGCTGATTGTTTCAATTTGGCTTTTCTCAGCTTCACACTTAATTGCTCTGCTTGGCCTCAAACTAACACTGGCAAATTGTTCTAATCTGTTGATTCCTTATTCTCTGGCTTCTACTGCCTCTGTTGACCTGTATTAAACTACATGAACTCACAAACAAACTCAGTTGCACTGCACTGGACTCACTGTGCTGAACTGAACTCCAGATTGAACTCAACTGAACTTCACTGCATTCCTAACACAAGTGAACTGCCCTCTCATTCCTGTCTATTCTCATGAGACTTGGGAGTATCCTATCTCTGATTCATTCTGTCAAATATTTCTCTGCTTTGTTACTTTGTCTGCCCCTCAATTAGATACCATTTTCAAACATTCTTTCTTCCTTCTATAAACTAACCTTACCTACATCGTTTGGAATTAAAGGTGTGTACTAAGGGTGTGTGTGTATTCAAGCCAGAGCATCCATGTTGTTGGATTAAAATTCCTCCACTGAAATCTGTGGTGGTTCCTCAGGAAGCTGGGAATGTACTTCAAGATCCAGCTATATCACTCTTGGCCATATATCAAAAGAACTTGACATCCTATTAGAGAGATATTTGTTCATCCATGTTCATTGCTGCTCTATTCATAGTACAGTTAGAAACAGCCTAAGTGTTCATGAACTGTTGAATAATGGAAACGTGATAAAATTTACAAAATGGAATATTCAGCTATTAAGAAATGTAAAATTATAAAATTTGTAGATATGTGGATGGAGGTAGAAAATATCCTGAGTAAGATAATCCAGATGCCAAAAGACAAATGTGTGCTTTCTCACATATGTGTGTATTGTTCAGGGTTATTTAGAGTAACAGAATTTATAGAATGAATCTCTATAGTAAGGAGATTTATTAAAATGACTTACAGTCTGTGGTCCAACTTATGCAACAATGGCTAGCTATGAATAGAAATTCCAAGAATCTAGTAAATATTCAGTCCACAAGCTGGTCTTCAGTATATGCTAAAATCTCAAAGATGTAGGCTCTAATGCCAGTGAAGGAATGGATTTGCTAATAAGGGCAAGAGCAAGGAAGCAAAGAGAGCTGTCTTCTTTCTTGTTCTTTATATAGGCTGCCAGCAGATGTGATTCAGATTGAAGATGGGTTTTTACATCTCAAAAGATCTAGACTGAAAGTTTATTTTCAAACATCTGGATTAAATGTTGATCTTCCTGCTGAAAATGATTTAGTTAAGAAAAATCCCTCACAGGTGTGCCATCCATTTGGGCTTTAGTTAATTCAATATGTAGTCAAGTTGACAACCAAGAATAGCCATCACAAGTCGACCACCTGTCAATTTCACACACTATCATATCTCCTTATGTTATGATTAATTCTCAAATGAAAACAATAACAAGGTCGTAATTTCACTTAAAACATGATATAACTATTCCAAATGCAATCGAAAATGCATTATATAACTAGGTCATATACAAGCTAACAAAATAGATGCAAAAACAGGATCCAACATTCTGCTGCACATAAGAAACCCATCAACATAGACATTACCTCAGAGTAAAGGGCTGGATAAACAATTTCTATGCAAATGGACTCAATGAGTAAGCTGGTGTAGCCATTCTAATATTAAACAAAACAGGATTTCAACCAAAATTTAAAAAGATAGGGAAGGCCGGGAGGTGGTGGTGCCTGCCTTTAATCCCAGCACTTGGGAGGCAGAGGCAGGCGGATTTCTGAGTTCGAGAGTTCGAGGCTAGCCTGGTCTACAGAGTGAGTTCCAGGACAGCCAGGGCTACACAGAGAAACCCTGTCTCGAAAAAACAAAACAGAACAAACCAAAAAAAAAAAAAAAAAAGATAGGGAAGGACATTACAACTCATCAAAGGAAACACCCACCAAAATGATCTCCCAATTCTGAATATTTATGCCTCAAATAAAAAGGCACACTTGTAAAAGAAACATTACTAAGACTTAAATCATACGTAAAACGCCACACATTAATAGTGGGAGACTTCAACACACAACTCTCACTGATGGGCAGGTCATCCAGACTGAAACTAAACAGAAATAACAGAACAGACTTTATGACTAATGGACATTATTATAATGGACCTAATATATCTATAGGACATTTTACCCAAACACAAAAGAATATACCTTCTTCTTGGCACCTCAAAGAATCTTCTCCAAAATTGACCATATACTCAATCACAAAGCAAGCCTCAAGAGATACAAGAAAATTAAAATAACCACCTGTATCTTACCTGACTACTATGGATTAAAGGTGAACTTTAATCAATGACAGCAGAAAACTTATAAACTCATCAAAACTGAGCAACTCTGAATGACCACTGAGTCAAGGAGGAAATAAAGACATTCTAGAATACAATGAACATTAATGCACAACATACCAAAACTTACGCGAAACTATGAAAGCAGTGCTCTGAGGAAAGTTCATAGCACCAAGTGCCTTCATAAAGAAACCAGTGAGATCTCATACTAGTGACTTAACAGCACATCTAAAAACTTTAGAGGAAAAGGAAATAAACACACAGAGGGGTAGATGGCAGGAAATAATCAAACTCGGGGCTGAAATCAATAAAATAGAGACAGGACAAATACAAAGAATCAAGGAAACCAAGGGCTGGTTCTTTGAGAAGATCGATAAACCCTTAGCCAAACTAAAAGGCAGAAAGAGTATATTAAAATTATCAAAATCAGAAATGAAGAAGGAAACATAAACAACAGACAGCAAGGAAATCCAAAGAATCATTAGGTTTAACTTCAAAAACGTATAATCAACAAGGTTGAAAATCAAAACGAAAAGGGCAATTTTCTCACTACCAATTATTAACGTTAAATCAAGATTAAACAATCTAGACGTGTAACCCTAAGGAAATAGAAGCAGTCATTCGAGGCCAGCCTGGTCTACCGAGTGAGTTCCAGGACAGCCAGGGCTACACAGAGAAACCCTGTCTCAAAAAACCAAAAAAAAAAAAAAAATGTCTCCCAATAACAACAAAAACAACAGAAAACACAACAAAAAAAGCCTAGGCCAGATGCTTTTAGTGCAAAATTACACACGACTTTCAAAGAAATACTCCTTAAATTATTCTGCAAAACAGAAACCGAAGAAGCACTGCCAGATTTCTGTTCTGAGGCCACAGTCACCCTGATATCCAAACCAAGACTCAACCAAGAAAGGGTTTCAGAACAGTCTCTCTTTATGAACACTGATGCAGAAATACTCAGTAAAATATTTGAAACCAAATCTAAGGACACAGCACAAACTTCATCCACCATGTTCAGCTGAGCCCAGACCATTCTTGCTATGCTTACGGTACCTGGTATAAATGAGACTCTTAATGCTTAAAGATTATCCAAAGGATTTATATTTATATATTTGGAAATGCTCCATTAACAAGATGCCCACAGAATTAGAATAGTTACTCAATATCTAACCTTAGATACAAGTTGCTACCCAGGATTGCTCTCGACCCATCCGTCTTCCTCCATGGTCGCTAGCCTCTTTCTTTCTTTCGCCTCTCCTTCCTCTCCTACTCTCCCTCCAACTCCTCACTCGGCCTACCTTTCATACTGCCCAATCACGGAGCTTTATTGCAAATGTAGCGGGAAAATATCCCGCTACACTTCCTGAGGAGCATGTCTTTCTTGTACATTTATCCTCCTGACATTGGTCGGGGTATTCAACTGTAGCAGGGGACTTGCCTTGCCTAACATTCATTTCTTAACTTGCCAACCAGGCCGTCAGTTACCCATGTATATGACTCTTTCTGCCGAGTAGGATGTCAATTCCCAGGGAGACCTTGGGAACTTAAAACCCTTAACTCATTTATTCCAAATGGCTTCTTATATTGGTGCAAGTATCTCTCTTATGTTGGGGTTCTTCCCAGGGGCAGCTTATAAAGGCAAAGACCATAAAAGCTCATACACAGGGAACAAGAGGGATCAGGTTGGGGGAAGACAGAGAGAGAGAGAGTGCTGGAATGTGAGTATGGGCTCTCTGGGATGAGCTAGAAACTTAGGACAATGGCAACTCAGGAATCTATGAGGGTGACTCCTAGCAGTGGGGGATGTGGAGCCTGAACTGGCCGTTTACTATAACCAGGAAAGACTTCCAAAGAAGGGATAGGGAGTCTAAACGAGCAGCAATATCTTCAAACTACAATTTGTCCTATCTACAAGACGTGCAGGAGTAAAGATGGAGCAGAAATTAGAGAATGACCAACTGGTCCATCTTGAGACCCATGCCATGAGAGGGAGCCCAGCTTTGATACTGTTAATGGTATTCTGCTATATTTGTAGACAGGGACCTAGTATAACCCTCATCAAAGAAGCTTCATCCAGCAACTGATGGAAACAGGTGCAGAGACCTACAGCCAAACATTAGGCAGAGCCTGGGGAAGCCTGTGGAAGAGGGGGAGAAAGGATTGTAGGAGCTAGAGGGGTCAAGGACACCATAAAAAAATCTACAGAATCAACTAGCCAGGGCCCATTGCAGCTCACATAGACTGAACAGCCAACAAGAGAGCAAGCATGGGACTGACCAAGGCCCTCTGCACATATGTAACAGCCGTTCACCTTGGTCTTCATGTGGGATCCTAACAGTGGGAACAGGGATTATCTTTGACTCTGTGGCCTGCCTTTAGGACCTTCCCCCCCCACACCAGGCTGCCCGTTCTATCCTCAGTAGGAGAAAATGTGCCTTCATATGCCGAGTCTGGTTGATACCCATGGAGGAGGAGTGAGAAATTGTGGTAGGGATGTAAATTAATTAATCAGTTAATTTTAAAAGCCCAGAACAACAACAGAAACCATAATAAAACGGAGATTGCTGAGGGATTTAAGAGATTGATCAGTACACCACCACAAGAGCTCTTTCTGACAACCTCTCTGATTCTCTGCCTGTTCAAAAAAAAAAAAAAAAGGATTGATTCTGAAACATTTTTTCTGGCATTATGCTATTTAACTATCATTTGCTTTGTTTATTAAGGAATTGTAAACTTGTAGAACTTGTAGAAGCATTTTTATGATTTATTGTTTCATGTATTTTTCATTGTCATATTTTTATTATGGATGTGTTCATTTTATTTTTTTTCTGTTTTAAAAATCACTTTGCTTTACTATGTGTGAATCTCCATGATGGTTTTTTTTTTGTTTTGTTTTTGTTTTGGTTTGGTTTGGTTTGGTTTTGGTTTTTGGTTTTTGGTTTTTCAAGACAGAGTTTCTCTGTATAGTCCTGGCAATCATGGAACGCACTCTGTAGATCAGGCTAGCCTCGAATTCAGAAATCCTCCTGCCTCTGCCTCCCAAGTGCTGGGATTAAAGGCATGTGCCACCACTGCCTGGCACTCCATGATGTTTCAATTTGGATTTATTTTCCCTAGTGCTAGGGGGTCAGTCAACTCTGCAGTGACAAATACAGGATTTATTTAGTTCTGGTGTTAACTTTGAATAGAAGATACATGTACATCATTTGTGTCCCTAAGATACACAGTGACACTCTGATTCCTTATCTCAGGAAAGTATCTTTCCAGGTCTCTTTCCAGATGAAACCATAGAGAAACGCTGCCAAATTCTGCCACACAGTCTTTGAGTTCTTGGTTAGCTCCTCCAAGATGGCCAGCCTCCCTGACTATAACCTTCCTTTAATAGTAAGCACAATAACTCTCAAGTATAAACAGTGCAAACATTGTATTTACTGCATTCAATGCTAAAGCCGGGACCTTCCAATTATAACCATTATTCTGTTTTGACATGCTGTCTAATTGTTACACTACAAATTAAATTGAATAGCCATTTAATACTTAAAGGATTGCAAAGATGAGAAATTTAAAATGCATGATTATGTACGACAACAAGAGAATTCAGGTAGAAGTTTCTAATTTAAGTACCTGGTCATAAGATCTTGCTTTCTACTTAAGCAGTTCTGTTTGCTTTGGCTATCACTTTAATGGCCAGTTGGGCTTCTTGTCTGATGTATTGACTACAGTGTTTCTGATATTTCATATATAGCACATGAGAGTTATTCAACTGTGTTCCCATTGGTTTAAAACCTAACTTCTAAACTAATAAGACTTCCATGGCCATTTCAAGTTCTGTGTTTCATTGGGCAAGTAGGAACACTTGATGTTATAAAGCTGACTGGCTCAGCTCATGATCCATGAATGAGGAAACAAGTTAATGAAATACACTGGGAGTCTGTTGGTAAATTAAGTCAAGTGCTAAGCTGTATAGACTGTTTCAAAATATTTGTTTCATATTACTTCCCATTCTATGTTGTTTGAATTTTAACCGATTTCTGTTTTTTTTTTCTCCTCAATTTCTTTCATTATTATTTGTAAAGTTTTTGACACTGGCTGACTGCATTGTACTGTGTAGGCAACAGAACACTGTGATGGTATAGTTGTTAAGACTGGAAAGGAGTGAACATCGCTTGAGAATATCACATGGTGCTGAACCAATCACCTATGAGAACTGGTAGAAAAAGTATCAGATGTTTGACAGTAATCAAAACCCGATAACACATGGGAGAAAATCCAACATAAGTACATAGAACCACTAAAGACAAATTTGAATACAGGCATAAGCTTTGATATGAAGCCCTGGCTACTCCCCAAGATGCAGAAACATTGCAAATCCATAATGAAAAGTTAGACCTATACTGAATACAAGTTCTTGGTTTGAAGGGCCAGCAGAAAGAATGGAAATATGTAACCTCGGGGATGGGAAGTGTGTGTGGGGGTCCTCTAGAATGTACCAGAGATCTAGAAGTAAGAGACTTTCAGGATTCAAAGGGAGGGACCATAGATGAAGTGACTTAAGGGGGTAGAGGGAACTTTTAGAGTCCACCTCCAGCAGAAAGACAGAATATCAAGTGGAAGGTTGGGGCTGCCATCCCACAGTCAAAAACACTGACCCAGAATTGCTCCTGTCTAAAAGAACTGCAGAGACAAAAATGGAGAAGAGACTGAGGGAAAGGAGGTCCAATGATAGGCCCAAATTGGGATCCAGCTCAAGGGGAGGCTCCAAGGCCTGAACTTTTACTGATGCTATGGTGTGCTAACAGATAGGAGCCTAACATGGCTGTCGTCTGAGAGGCCCAACAAGCAGCTGACTGACACAAACACAGTTACTTATACCTAACCAATGGACTGAAGTCGGGGACCACTGTGGTTGAATTAAGGAAAGGCTGGAGAAGCTGAGGAGGAGGATGACCCTGTAGGAAGACCAGCAGTCTCAACTAACCTGGACACCTGAGATCTCTCAGACATTGGGCCACCATCCAGGGAGGCAGCATACACTAGCATGTCTGAGGCCCCAGACACATATACAGCAGAGGACTGCCTGGTCTGGCCTCAAGGAGAGAAGTGCCTAACCTTCTGAAACTTGAGGACCCAGGGAGTGGTGGGGGCCTGGCGGGGGTTGGAGGGTGAGGGATGGGGGACATCCTCTTGGAGACAGGGGAGAGGAGGAATGGGATGTGGAATTGTAGGAGGGTGGACCAGGACCGGGGTGCGGGGGGGGGGGCTGCCGCGGGGGGCCGCGGCGGCCCTGCGAAAAGGACTTTAAAAAATTAAAGTATGAAGAAAAAGAAAACTTAAGAGAAGACAGTGTGAAATCTTAAAAGAAGTGATAAAATCTTATATTAAAAAGAGCATGCATTGGCTGTGGGAAGGGTATCACTACTGGTTTAAGAAATAGCAAAGAAAATGAAAAGACTTAAATGTCTTGTGCCAGTTCCCGGCTTAAGAACAAGACAGGTTCCTTCAGGTTAAGAGGTGGGCTTAGAATTTTAAAACTTTCGCAATATGTTACAAATTTATGAGCTAGGACTTCTACCTGAAGCTATTATGTGCTAAAAGTCTACAGTATTGACGAAGGTTTGTATCACCGTGGGTTAGTGATGTTGCAGTTTTAAAGGAACGGTGCTTCAGAGAGATAATTAATCTTAGGCAGACAGAGCTGTGGAAAGTAATGAAGATTTGTTTTGTAAAAGAGGATGGAACTGGACGAACTATTATTCTTGTAGCATTTCTCCCTGGCAGCCTTTTCTTTCCAACAAAACTTAATAACATGGTTTCCTTGGCATCGCTGCCAGCACAGCACTCGCTGATCCTCCATTCCCGGAAAGCAAATTGTTTTATACTTGTTAATGTAGACCTAAGTGCTGAGATGGTCCCATTGCAAACTCAAGCTGCGCACACTTTTCTTCCCTTTTGAGAAGTCTGTAAGTACTTGGTGGCTTTGGGTGAGCCTCAAAATAATCTGACAGTCAATCTTCTGTAATATGCCAGAGAAGAGAGGAATTTCTAAAAACACTTTGAAATTAAAAACAAGATACTGACTACCTGGAATCTTTTGTGGGTATTGGCTTTGCTGCTAGAATTTTAACCTCTCAAAAAAAAAAAACCTATTATGTTAAAATCTGTCAGCAAAACTTATACTGTAAAAATATAGGACTTTATATATTTGTATTAGATACTGAGAAAGTAATTATTGCCTCTAGGCAAGTTATCACCCATGATAATTCTTAGTGTTGAATAGATCTGCCTACGGTGAAAGTCGATATGCTGAATTTAAAACCTTAATGACAGAATCATTCTCCATTTTGCATTAAACCTCCCTCCCGACCCTCTCCCAAGTGATTGCTTTCTTCTCCCTCTCAAGTGGGATTGAGGAGTCTTCATTTGGGTCCTTCTGCTTGTTAACCTTTTTGAGTTCTATGGATTGTATCCTGGGTATTCTGTTTTTTTTTTTTTTTTTTTTTTTTTTGGCTAATACCCACTTATTAGTGAGTACATACCATGCATGTCTTACTCAGGATGATATTTTCTAGTTCCATTAATTTGCCTGCAAAACTCAAAAAACAAGAATGTCTTTGTTCTTAATAGCTGAGTAGTATTCCACTATGTAAATGAACCACATTTTCTGTTGTGGGACGTCTGGATTGTTTCCAGCTTCTGGCTATCACAAACAAAGCTATTATGAACAAAGTGGAACATATGCCCCTGTGAAATGGTGGGAAATATTTTGGATATATGCCCAAGAGTGGTATAGATTTTCAGGTAGATCTATTTCCAATTTTCTGAGGAGTCTCCAGATTGATTTCCATAGTGGTTGTACTAGTTTTCAATCTCACCAGCAATGGAGGAGTGTTCCTCTTTCTCCACAACCTCGTCACCATGTGCTGTCACCTGAGTTTTTGGTCTTAGCCATTCTGATTGGTGTGAGGTGGAATCTCAGGGTCATTTTCATTTGCATTTCCCTGATGACTAAGGACTTTTAACATTTCTTTAAGTGCTTCTCAACCATTTGCGATTCCTCTGCTATAAATTCTCTGTTTAGTTCTATACTCCATTTTTTTAAATTGGGTTGTCAAACAGATTTTTTTTTTAAAAAGTTTTTTGTTTGTTTGTTTTATTATTATTATTTATTTTTTAAGATCAAATCATAATTTTTACTTATTCACACAGGGGTTATACACACAAAAAGGCAGGATGTGGGGAAGGGGATGACACCGGAGCATGGTTGTTCAGGGGGAGTACTGATACCTTTCAGAACAGGGTATCGGCTGGGTGAAGGTTCAGGGGACAGGTCACTATGACTCTGCCTATGATTCACTTGTCCTTATCTAAGTTGGTATTATCTACCAAGGCTACCCATTTACAAGGTCTATGACTACTCAAGCTGGTAAATTTCCACAAAAGCTGCCTGTTTACAATAGCTTATAGCCATCTGTTTCAATGTTTTTCCACAGAGACCCAAGACTTGGTGTTAGTATACATGTATGACAGGCCTATTGCTGATTTTAGGCCTATGGCTGATTTTAGGCCTTCAGTGTATAAGCAGGGCTGCCCCTGACATCTCTTCCCTTCTCTAAGTATAGAAGGGCTGTGGCAATTCTAATCTTGCAAAGGTGGGGATAGAGGCCTGACCTCCAGTATTTGAAGGGGACCTTGTAACGGCTCCAGTCCCCTTGTCGTTGTCCAGTGAGGCATGAGAGCCATACCCATCCCGATGTCTTTTTCCTGGAGAGGGGATACTTTTGACATCAACCCCTATGCAGTCAGGCTTGTCCCTCAGGGAACCCAGAGAGATATTTTTATCTTTTATTTATATTCCCTTGCAGTGCTTAGCCTCGAAGCCTAAGCAAGAATTCAGATCGCCTGTCAGAGGAGGTTCTGGGTGGCCCCTCTCTGCTTGGTCTAGGGGCAGAAGTCCCCCCTTTTAGGTTGGGTGGAGATGGGCTTTGGGAAGTTTTATACACTATGTCATTGCAAAGGACTGAAAAAAATATATGAAAATGCTTTTTGTAAATCAAGATCATTAATAGTTCCTATTTATCTGTTTGCCATTAAGAAATGGACTTTCACTTTGTATGTATATATTTATGTATACATACACATATATATTCACTTAGCAGACAAGTCATATTCCATTATAATTTTTATAATATATATTAATATATTATATAAAATAAATTCATATATTCACTTAGCATCTAAAAATGCTCTGTTAATGTATACATTATTTTATCTTACAATATCCTTCCAACATGACATGAGCAGAAAAACAAAAGGAAAATTGAAAAATAATTATAGCAGATTTTTATTTTAATTGTGTTTATTCATGTAGTTGTATCTTTTAAAAATAATAACCATGTTTTAATTTCTCCAATAACTTTGGTTTTTCGGGACAGGGTTTCTCTGTGTAGCCCTGGCTGTCCTGGAACTCACTTTGTAGACTGGGCTGACCTCAAACTCAGAAATCCGCCTGCCTCCCAAGTGCTGGGATCAAAGGTGTGGGCCACCACTGCCTGGCTCTCCAATAATTTTTAAAAAGTGACCATTCTGTGATTTACTATAGTTTTCACTTCTGATAAGTTCTTCCTGGGGCCTCAGTTGCCTTTGAAACAGCACAGTCTTACTCCAGAAGGCAGTTAGCTTTTCATCATCTTTCCTGTCTAGATAACACTCAGTGACAAATTCCATATGGACAAGTATATGAACCCAGTAGTCACCTAGGAGCTAAAGTAAGTTCATCCTGATTACAGCCAGGTGCCAAGCATGACCATATGACCAAGGTCAGTGGCATGGAGCTAAGCCTATAGACCTATCCTAAGAAAAATTTTCTAGCCGGGTAGTGGTGGCGAACGCCTTTAATCCCGGCACTTGGGAAGCAGAGGCCAGCCTGGTCTCACAGAGTGAGTTCCAGGACAGCCAGGGCTACCCAGAGAAACCTTGTCTTGAAAAACCAAAAAAAAAAAAAAAAAAAAAAAAAAAATTCTGTGCCAGATGTGGCCATGCAAATTTTTGTTTGTTTGTTTGTTTTGTTTTGTTTGAGACAGGATTTCTCTGTGTATTCCTGACTGTCGTGGAACTTGTCCTGTAGACCAAGCTGGCCTCAAACACAGAGATCCACCTGTCTCTGCTTCCCCAGTGCTGGGATTAAAGGCATACACCATCTGGATTGTTATGTACCCCTTAGCACCAGAACTCACGAAGCAAAGGCAGAGGCAGGTAAGTCTCTGTGAGTTCAGGGCCAATCTGGTCTACATAGTGCGTTTCATGTCAGCCTGAGATTCCATCTAGATAAACAAACAAAACTAACCAAACAAATAAATAAAAAGAAAAAATTCTGATAACTAATCAAAAGGAAAATATCTTTATTAACTGGCATTACCATTATTAAGCTAACAGAGTACAAGAGTATTAAAACTATAGCTTAGAATATGGAGTTACCTGGTCAAATATTTGGTGGCCCAGAAGAAACAGTTCAGGAAGCCACTAATGAAATTTCAGTGTTTTGACCTCCTAGTTCCACTTCTTTGGATGTATCCTAAAGGAATGACATAAAACAGCTTCACAAACTATGGGTCACTGCCCTGTAAACAAACATAGGGGGTTGAAAAAAATCAGGACCAAGTTTCTGAATACCTAACAACGCTGAATTAACTTAAATAAGACGTATGACAACTCTAAGGAGTGTCTGGATCCTCCTTGTGTTGTATAAAACAGTTTCACAGAGCGTCTGCTCTGAATGATGTGTGCACATTTTGTACTGTGCATGCCTTCATGCTGTGCTGTGCTAACAACCACCCACGACCTCTTGGCTCAGATCTAAAACTGTTTTGTACGTTATGAACTTCAGTGTTTTCACTGTGCACACAAAATTTCTTCCTGCTACAGAAACATTGGTTTAATTGTAGAAAACAAAGACTTAAAATTTGTTTTCCTAACATCATTTCTCAACAAGTAAATATCGAATTAATGCATCTTTTGGATTTCGTTGTGTTGGGATGTCTGATTTTTAATACAGCCATTTGAGTTGCTAACTTGCATTTCATTAAAAAATAAAAGAATTTTGGTTTAGGATTCAGGCAACATTCCAACAATTCTGAAATGACCATGTTTCTGTCATTTTGTAATATGCATTTAGGCAAAATAGTTTTGTTGGAATTGATCAGAATTGTAAAAGTAACTTTTATTCACCGTATGTCACTGTTGTCCAGAGGCTTACTGCTGAATAAGCTCACCCTTCCTGCCTCTTTCTGAACTCTTGCTGGGTGGTTCAACTCATCTGTTCCAGCTCAAAACTCCTCACCAAGCTGACTGATTCAAATTGTTTTCTCTCAGCTTTTTACTGAATTGCTCTGCTTGGCCTCAAACTAATCTGGCAATTTCTTCTAATCCTCTGGCTCCTTCTTATTCTCTGGCTCGTTCTGTCTTCACTTGCAACCTGTCTCTGTAAAACTGTCCCAGTAAAACTGTCTCCTCCTCCTCCCCCTCCCCTTCTTCCTCCTCCTCCTCCTCTTCCTCCTCCCCTCCCCCTCCTCCTCCTCCTCCTCTTCCTCCTGTTCCTCCTCCTCCTTCTCTTTTCTCTCTCTCTCTCTCTCTCTCTCTCTCTCTCTCTCTCTCTCTCTCTCTCTCTCTCTCTCTCCACTATTCTCTTAAGTAGCCTCGCTTTCCTGTGCTGTTCGTGTGTGAGTTGGACATATCCTACCTCTGTCTCATTCTGTCAAATCTTTCTGTGACTCATCACTTTGCCCCTCAATTATATATCACTTTCAAATACCTTCAAACCAACTTTACTTTCATTTTTTGGAATTAAAGGTGTGTACTAAAAGCATGTTGTATCCCAACCAGATCACACGCCTAGAAGGTCTTTGGATGTGATCTCTTGCCAGAGAAGCCATGTTGATAGATTAAAATTCCTCTACACAGAGCAGTAATCAACTATGAAAAACATTGAACATACTTTCAACATACTGAAGAACCAAATATTTAGATGATCTAATTCTTATACGAAATTAAGCAAGCATATTCATTTCATTGTTGCAAATTCACTTTCATCTTTAATACATTGTATATACACTACAGGATTCTTTTAAGATCAATTTCTTCATGATTTATTATCAGGAAATGTTTGGTTTATACATTGATTTTTATATACCTACATAACAGAGTATAAAAATTTCTCGCCCTTCGGCCCCTGCCTGGTCCCTGGGACTGGAGCAGA
Source organism: Grammomys surdaster (assembly GCF_004785775.1). Taxonomy (NCBI): domain Eukaryota; kingdom Metazoa; phylum Chordata; class Mammalia; order Rodentia; family Muridae; genus Grammomys; species Grammomys surdaster. The sequence continues at coordinate 12,942,220 of NW_021604636.1, read as the reverse complement.
CACAGAGTCGGTCTGCTCCTGTCCTGTGGAGAAA